>NC_071098.1:4787500-4860000 GCF_027358695.1 Spea bombifrons
ATGGAAGAAAGTTTTACTTTACTTTACTGAGACGGTAGTAGATGAGTGGAACAGCCTCCCAGCAGACGTGTAAGAGGCTAATACAGTAAGGGTATTAAACACGCATGGGATAGGCTCCTGAATCTAAGACGAGACCAACAGCAGGAGAAACGGGCAGACTAGACGGGCCGGATGGGGCCGACCTGCCGTCGCATTCTTTGATTCTATGTTTCATAGACATGCACATAAAGATATAAAATTCTAAAGTATGGATGCAATGTGTAATTATGTAGCATTACTCACATTTACAGACCCCTGCTAACGGAATTTCCACAAGTCCGTTTCCCGTGATATTTGCACATCTGAGGTGTCTGCCGCAGTAGCCTAATTCCCAGTTTTCACCCCCACACGGCTCCCACATTTGTTTAGCGCAATGCTCGCAGCATCCACAAGGATCAATCGCATAGTTTCCTTGGCAACCAAATGGACGCGGGGGACATGTTCTGTTTTCACAGGCAGTGCAGTTATAAGCCAGGAGCCCGTGTACCATGAAAGATGAAAGAATAAACAGAACGAACCCGAATCTCATTATGTTAAAAAGTGACGAGAGGATCCTGCGCAAATAAAAGATGTCTTTTTGGATGTGAGCAAGTGGCTTCCAACGTGCAGCGTCCAAAGGTTTTTCCAGGAGCGCTTCTTTATATAGTACGTGTTGGGAAACAAAATAAACATTAAAGGGGCATTTTCCCGGGTCACGCGAGCAAAGGTTTTGCGTAAAAAAAAAAAAAAAAACCATTAAAAAAAATTGGCAAATTATTAAAATGTGACCGTTCCAGATGTAAAAAAACAAGCTTTTCATATTCATAAAACCTTTATTTATTTATTTAAATATTTTTTGGACGCTTTTTAAGGCCCTTTGCTTCTAATTTGCTCGAGATACGTGGTTCCGTAACCCTTGGGAACAGAAATTAGGAGAAGGATTCGGAAGTGGTGTTCTTAGTGCTGGACGGGTTTCCGGACGTTCCGTATTAATAAAGGTATAGAGTCAGAGATGAGTTTCTGGTATGCGGAACCCTGAATTATTAATTATTGATTTATACAGCGCTATCACATTCTGCAGCTCTGAATGTTGTTAAGCTTTGGACGGGTCGGTAAGACCGATGCTCATATTGTTTATGGCAATCCACGGCTCACCCCAACCGCCTGGTCTCAGTCCTCTCTTCTACGTCACCCGCTGCTCAAGTGTTAATAGTCAGTGCGACTTAGGCTAGTGTTTGGTGGTATGGCTCACATCCACTGGCTCGGCCCCCTAGGAACTTGGCTCTGGCGGTGGACAAAACCTTTTTCCTAGGCAGGAAATGCCCTTTTCTGAACTTTCCGATAAAAAAAAAAAAAACACATTTTGGAGATCACTAGAATCACATGGGTTATATATTATGTAGCCCATATTTATTAAACAGAGGTGTTTGTTTTTTCTTCTTCTGTTCACCTTCTCGGAAACCACTTTCTTTTCCCCCCACTTACTTCGATATCTAAGCATTACTGTTCCACCAATAATTACATAATAATTAATAAGATTCAAACCCATGAGAACCAGAGGCTGGGCCCACCGGGCTGCGATCCTCTACAAGAGACCCGTAAAAGTGTCCTTCGGCGACACCTGGTGGTCATCCTGGGTCATTTTAACCAAAAAAGTTGTTAATTGTGGATTTTTGTTGACCATTAGAACCCAAGTATGTAGATTTAGAATGTTGAATTCTTATGTCAACATGCTTAGAGGTACTTACTTTTACAAGTACTGAGATGTAAACATAACACTTTAGATCAAGACGTATTCCAATGTTTTAATTTGATGAGCGCAATGTATAGATTAATATTTTATTCCGTAATGTTTACGTTTGTCAGTTTGTATGATATAAGCCCTTACACAATTTCATATTTTCATATTTCAGCAAAAAAACAATGATGAGAATAAGCAGACATGACCAGCGGATCTGAATCAGATCAGTTTATTATGTTTCTTAAACTAACAAAACACAAGTATATCCCCCAAAGCCTTGGGGTCGTTTATTCCGCGGCGGTCAGTGGTTTCTGACGCAGAGGTAGTAACTTGGTCACGGTGCTGCGCTTGGTTCTCCCCGCTGGATAGTCGGGAACCTGAAGAGGTCTCTGGTTCCTGAGCTGTAAGCTCTTGTTGACGTTGTTATTTTGGTTCATATTACTGGACAGAGCGCGGGGAGCCACTCCATAGCGGGCGACCGCAAAGGCAGAAGGCGGCAGATTCTTGTAAGAAGTGGAATAAACGCTTCTCACGTCTTTGGAGGAACTTTCTCTCCATTGCATTTCTTTCTCCTTCTTCAGACCATAGTTGGTGGGTGGCTCTGAAATAGAAACGTTTCAATAAATACGTTACCACGTAGCATAACCGGCAGCCATAGCGTTAAGAAGAAGGTTTTCTTATGGAAATTTCATTGGAACCCTATGTGGAAAACAACCCTTAACTGAAGTCATGACAAAAAGCGGGTATTGACTTGTATATTGGAAGAATGTCTGATTGACATAATATAGATAACAGCCATCTTACCTACAGTAGGATAACTGGAGCGCTCTGGAACCCAAGCTAATTGGTGACCATTAAAAGTCCGAATCGGAGGCAAAGACGAATTTCCACGTCTGGAATAATCATCGTCGTATGATGATACCAAGTATTTAGAGTCGGGTGCTCCATGGTGGGTGATCAGATGTTTCTTTGGCAGACCCTGAAATGCAAACCAAGAAGAGAGAATTATTTCTACCAACAGACCAAGTGATTGCCTTCAGAATTTTACATTTTCCCTTGGAGGGGCTCTAAATAGTGATGGCGGTCACTGGCTGTTGATTTGGTTAAAGGACCCCAGACAGTGAAGCTCAAGGTTTTGTCTCTAAGCCATAGGAGACATCCAGGAATAGTAGTTCCAAAATATGTAACAATGGTAAATCTGAGGTTTCTTCAAAATTAATTTTTAAGAACAACTGTATGCACAACAATCACAAGATGGACATTCTGGCGGGACTGTAGTGTGCGTGTAAATGACATCTCAGGGTGATTGTAAGCTCTGCTGATTAATGAATTATTTTTTGGTGGTAGAGCACCTTTATATCTATTCACCAGCCATGAGCCATATTCCCAGTAATATGATTCGATCAGATCAGTAATAACAGTAAGTTTGGGGGCCAGTGGGTTAGAATGGAGTTCATTATCGCCGGGTCACCTGCATTTTGTTGACAATCAAGCTCCCCAGCATCTCCCTGGAACCGTCCATCGGGAACGAGACAAAGTCCGTTCTATAACAGCTGGCCTTCGTGGAATACGAGCCTCTCTTAAACTGGAAAAAAATACAAAAATAAATAACGTTGTGATGGACGCCGGATCCGTCGGTATTAACCGGCGATGAGAACGCGGTTAGAGTTTGTTTAACAACATTTTCTCCTGCGATTTCTACTGCAGAAATTCTATATGTTTATTTAACTGGTTTTGTTCAGTATTTCTTATCTATCCTCTAGATCAGGGGTGGGCAATTAATTTTCCCATGGGGCCACATGAGAAATTGGAATGGTTTTAGAGGGCCAGACCTCTACAAACTACAAACTCCGAAGCCTTGTCCATTTTGTTAACTTATGTGCTGTTTAATAAAGTTATTCAAGCCTACGTCATTGGTAGAGGTGCTTGAATAAGTAAGGCCTGAATAACTATTAGCACAGCACAGAAGTGAACAAAATGAACAAGGCTTCGGAGTGCATACCGTATTTTTCGCTCTATAAGACGCACCTGCTGATAAGACGCACCTAGATTTTAGAGGAGAAAAAAAAGGAAAAAATATTTTGAGCTAAAAAATGGGCTAAAATATTTATTACAATAACTGAATAAGCTATGAACACAGTAAGACACACGCAGTAAGACACACACAGACACAGTAAGACACACACAGACACAGTAAGACACACACAGACACAGTGAGACACACACAGACACAGTAAGACACACACAGACACAGTAAGACACACACAGACACAGTGAGACACACACAGACACAGTAAGATACACACAGACACAGTGAGACACACACAGACACAGTAAGACACACACAGACACAGTAAGACACACACAGACACAGTGAGACACACACAGACACAGTAAGACACACACAGACACAGTAAGACACACACAGACACAGTGAGACACACACAGACACAGTAAGACACACACAGACACAGTAAGACACACACAGACACAGTGAGACACACACAGACACAGTAAGACACACACAGACACAGTGAGACACACAGACACAGTAAGACACACACAGACACAGTAAGACACACACAGACACAGTAAGACACACACAGACACAGTGAGACACACACAGACACAGTAAGACACACACAGACACAGTAAGACACACACAGACACAGTGAGACACACACAGACACAGTAAGACACACACAGACACAGTGAGACACACACAGACACAGTAAGATACACACACACACAGTAAGACACACACACACAAACACAGTAAGACACACACACACAGTAAGACCTCCCTCCCTAACCCCCCTTCTCAGTATCTCCCCTCTAACTCCCTAACCCCCCCTTCTCAGTATCTCCCCTCTAACTCCCTAACCCCCCCTTCTCAGGATCTCCCCCCCCGCCCCGGTCACTTACCTTAAACTCCTGTGTTGGAAGCGTGAGGCGTTTGTCTCGGGTGCCGGCGCTTCACTGCTGATCGCCGGCGTCTGACGTCATATGCCGGCGCCCAGCGTAAAGCGCCGGCACCCGAGACAAACGCTTCCAACACAGGAGTTTAAGGTAAGTGACCGGGGCGGGGGGGGACACCGGACTCATTGGTGAGTCACCAGGACACTCTTTGCGGGCCGGTCCGAGCTATTCAGCGGGCCGGATGTGGCCCGCGGGCCGTGCTTTGCCCAGGTCTGCTCTAGATTGTAAGCTTGTGAGCCGGGTCCTCTTTACCGGACGTATCGGGTCAGTTCTAGTTTTCTCGGACCCTTTGAATGTAGGGACTGTAGGAAGCGCTGCGGGAATTGTTGGCGCCGTATAAATAAAAGCTACTTGTACCCAGGGGGGCGGTTTGCTTGTTACCCATCACCATGGCTACCGGGCCCCAAAAACCTGAATTTCCCAAATTCCTACAGAAAACATTTATTGTTGCGCATAAACTCAGCACGGGGTTAAGAGTTATCGTGAGACCTCGTGGCCCTTCACTCGGCCCGGGAGGCGGCGGCCCTGTTTTAAGGGCCCGGGGGGGGAACCGGCTGCACCGTTTAAAGACCCGAAGGGTATCTGGAAGGGGTCGCACCTCTTGCCGTTCCTCGGCCCAGTTCCCGATCAGCACTTTGTTGGAATATTCGGCTTCTATTTTCCATCCGGGGAGAAACCATTTCCTATCAGCGGCTGGGATTTCAGACATCACAATCCGTCTCATTTCGCTTCTGGGCTCTGAGAGCCGTTTAGTGTTACTCGCCATGAACAGACAGCAACTACTGAATGATCGGGTGTGTGACTGCTCCCAGCACTCACAGCCGGAACGTGTACTCTTTCTGTGGTAACAATTCCCGGCTCTGTGATGTCGCTCCACTGAGGACAGATTCAGACATATTAAAGGAAAACGGACGCCTTCACAGCCTTATAATCAACCCGAACTGATTTATTACATTCATTTATTAAAACTACACTCAGCTCGTGTTCGGAGTAATTGTTTTGCCAAAATAATTCCCCAAATAGTTTTTTAATCACATTATTATTTTTTTTGTCTTGTTCATATTTTTAAATAACTGTCAGCACTTAACTGTCACCTGACACAAATGCAGGCGTCGAAAGGCTGTTGCCATGGAAACAAATACGTCTCTGCCTTATGTGATTACTGATCCAGTAGAAAGGCTTACATAATATTAGATCTCATGTGTGTAAAAGGGTCAAGAAAGGAGAAGAGGGTGGGGCCAACACCAGAAGTGGGAAGGGCCAGAAGCGCGGTCACCGCCCCACTTTGAGATTCATAGACCTCCATTGCTTTCTGGACCCATTGTGGGGGAATCAGATGATCTCTTAAGTAGCCATGGTCCCTGTAGTCCTGGTCTTGAAGCTACCAGGGACAGCAGGACAATGTACAAAAATAGTTACAATGTAACAACGTGAAACCTTTCCATTTCATACAACATATTATGGAGATTAATAATAATTTCCAACACAACCATAAAATCATGTCAATACTTTTTATTTTTATAAAATTATTTATTTTATTTTATTTTTTATTACTGACGGATTATTTTTCAAATTGTTAGCAAACACAGCACTTAACATGACATCATGAGATAGAAATACTTCGACTCCAACCGCTAGCATCCGGAAAACGTGGCGTAGGCGATTAATCTATATTCTTTATGAAGTTAACGATGTCATCCACAGCCAGCTTTCCAGATGGAAAGGAAAGGAGCCCGTTGTCAAAGAAACTGACGATACCGTGAAAGCCATCCTTAACGTGGTACCAGGTGACATCAACCCCATTGTCCTCCAGTCTTTTCTTATACAGTATTCCGTCATCCCGCAGGACATCGAACTCGCACGTTAATATATAAGCTTTGGGTAAAAGACGAATTACGGAGTCGTTGGCGAGTAATGGAGAACAAGCCGTCTCTAAAGCATTTTTTACTGTCTCGTAAACATCCTCATCGTGGGAAGACATAACGCGAGGCTGAAAGCCGCGGGCTTTGAATTGGTCAGGAATATTATCAGCGCTTAGCCACTTCCTGAAGTTTAACTTTGTATCGACGGGAACATGGTCGCCGTCCAACACATCCTCGATTACAGAAATATCGTCGCATACGTAGTTTATCATGTAGAAGGCGGCTCGTTCTCGGTATAAAATCGGAACGGCTCGGTTCTGCTGGAAGGAAGGCAAATTGAGGTCCACCATTTGGACGCTGGGGTATATCAGCACTTGGGCCAGTGGTTTTGGAAGATCGGTTCTGCCAACGAGAGCTTGGCAAACAGCAGCCGTGAGGTTTCCTCCTGCGCTGTCCCCGCTTATGATGATGGAGGAGCTATCAACGCCATAGTCCTCCGCGGTCTTCATGAAATGAACGGCAGAGTTGAGACAGTCCTCGTACTGCGCCGGGTACCTGTGTTCCGGTGCCAGGCGATATCTAAGAGTGGAAAAAGGATTAGAACCCATGGAGCCCTCTTCCCTGTTCTCTTACCAACTCCTTCTGTAAGATTAACGTTACTTTCGAACATTGATGGAGCGTATGCACAAGCATGTCCACTTATATACACCCCAACTATCATGATTTCAGTGAGACAGTCCTGGTTTTTGGGTACTGTTCCACCAAGCAGCCACACTGTCCCACTTTTGCAGGCAGCGGGAACCATGGGCCGCTTTGGGAGATCGGAGGATTTTTCCTGAACTTGGTCTCCTCGCTATGGACTAAAGCTGTGCGCCAGGGTATGATGTCATATACTGCCCCTCTCCTTCAATGGGTTGTGGGGTGGTAAGTGACAGGTCCTGCCCCAGAGATGTCTATAACTATACCCCTGTCCACCTCGAACCATGTCCCACCTGCCTCCACCCCACATGCTACCTCCACCCCAACAATACTGCCCTGTTTTAGATACCTGAAACGTTACGTACCCGACGGAGACCACCACCGATTCTGTTTCCTTCGCAATATAGCGGCATAAAACATCATAACTATCTGAAAAACACACGTGCATTGCTTACATTAGTGATATGTTCATCATATTAAATAACGGAAGGCAGATTGTGATATATGTATAAGAGGGGAAAATAAACACCTATACAATATAGACCCATTCGGCCCCCGTCTAGTCGCCCGTTTCTCCTGCTGTAACGACCCAAACCTTAATCAGTCGTTGGTCTCGTCTTAGATTCAGGAGCCGTATGCCTATCCCATGCATAGTTAAATCCCCTCACTGTATTAACCTTTACCACCTCTGCTGGGAGGCAGTTCCACTTATCTACTACCCTCTCCGTAAAGTAAAAAGGTATTAATATAATTATCATTAAATCAATTATTATTATGTTTATAAAAGATGCAAAAAAAAGAGAAGAATATTATAAGGCCCTAAGGCATTCAGGAATATTATAATAATCCATTCACTTGCCGATGCTTCCGAACATCCATCCTCCGCCGTGGAAAAATAAGACGCCCTTCCTTCCACCCGCAGAGGGCGATTTTGGCTGATAAACTCTCACCGGAACATCTTCAAACTTCAGGTTTTTTATTAAAAGCGCCGGATCTTCCCTTAGTTCTCGAACCATAAGTTTCTCCCTCACGTAGCGAGTGAAGCCGATCTGACTGCATATTCCCAAATTCTGTAAGATCCTCCCCTGGGAGACGAGACAAATATCCCCATTAATAAATACAACCAGTGGCGGGAACGGCCGTTCAGCTCAATAGGTCACATTTCTAGCATACTTCAGTACACTTAAAAGAGGGATGCTGGTGTTTCAGGGGGTGTGGCTAGTGACTGGGGGCGGGGCTTCACTCATTTTCTATGTAACTTTGTAACCTTTTATATAACTGAATATGTATTTGATTAATTAACTGTATTAACACATTCCTGCCATCACTATCCACATTGTTGTAACTTTTAGGGCTATTATTATTGTATCCTTTTCACTTTTACCCCTACTTTTTCATTTCTTTTTTTTTTTAAATGACCTTTATATATTGCCCTACATGGGTGATTTTTTTATGGCTCCAATTAAAGGGACACTCCAGCCATTACATGTACTTTAATGTATATGATAGCTGAGAGGTCCCTGACAGAACGTAACACTCATACCGTCACTTAATACCTCGGTGTATAAATGTTACCCCCTGCAGGCAGGGGTCGCCCTTATCGGGGTCTGATAATCACGGATTTAACCCGGTTTAAAGGAGCGTTCTGGATTCCCACAGATTCACTGATTTACGCGTTTTTAGCATACTTGTGAACTTTCACCTTTGTACAGCACAGCAGTAAATGCTGATCCTTTAGAAGTAACTTTTAATGCAATTCACCAAGAAATAGAAACCTCTCTGAGTCGTTAATAAATGTACGATATGAAAATGTTACTTTACTGAGGGGGTAGTAGATAAGTGGAATAGCCTCCCAGCAGCAGTGGTAGAGGCTAAGGGAATTTAACTCTTTACATTAAAGGAAAACGGGCAGCAGATCGGCCCCATTCTGCCCCATCCAGTTTTTCCTGCTGTAAACACATAAACCTTATTCAGTCGTTGGTCTCGTCTTAGATTCAGGAGCCGGATGTCTATCCCATGCATGTTTAATCTCCTCACTGTATTACCCTCTACCACTTCTGCTGGGAGGCTGTTCCACTTATCCACCACCCTCTCAGTAAAGTAAAATGTCCATATGTTGCGTGTAAAATAAGTGATGTGTTCTTTCAGAACTCTAGAATTGCACTCTATGCAAGCAAGCATCACATCGCTCATTGTTGGCCAGGTACTTACCACAATCGCAATGCCGATCGTCACGCAGTGAATGGTCCTCAGCTTCCCGGGGCATGCCACCCCTGCTGGGATCTCCGAATTGGAAAACTCAAAATAAATGACCCCCACGACAAGCAAAAAACATAACGAAAAGAAAATCGCTAGCAGGGCCACAAGCAAAGCGAGCCCTACCCCCATCGTGGCTGCGTTTGGAGCGCCGTGTCAAGCCTGACATTCAACTGACTTCAAGCTCTTCCTGTTCTGCTGATTGAAGAATCGCAGCAAGCTGTGGGAGTGGCAGCGTTCGTACAAAAGTTCACCTACATATCTAGAGATGTAAGGAAAGTATTATTTCATCAAGAGGGTGGTAGATAAGGGGAACAGCCTCCCAGCAGAAACGGTAGAGGTTAATACAGTGGAGGAGTTTTAACATGCATTCGATCTCTTGTCCTAGTGTTTCTCCTCGCTGGAAACATTCTGCAGAATCCCCCCCTATGCATTTGCAAGGGGGACACCATGAAAACTTAAAGGGACCCCTCGGCTATCATACGCATTGTGATGTCAGAAGTGTTCTAAATACAAATAAAAAATGATATTCCGTTCTGCGCGGCATGGAGAGCGCCTAACTGCTTCATATAATATATAACAACAACAATAACAACGACAGCCGTAATAACAATAATAATTGGTATCAAATACAACAAATTCGATTAGGATTAAGCTCCAGTATTTTAATCGGTTTAATGCATCAGGTCTTCCCATAAAGCATTTTGCCTGAAATGCTCCTTTTTTAGGGTCACTTTGGAGGCACTTTGCTTGTTCATCTTCTTTCTCACACAATCCCCTCACTGTTACTATGTGATGTCCATTGTCTTCAGACCTTTATTTACTTTAATTATTTAGTCTGGCGGTTTGGGTATTGTTCGTACAAAGAGATACTCGGTATCAATAGCTGGCCCTTGACAATCATCAGGTCGCAGTCCGCGTTAATGAATAAGTCGTAACGAGAGCCGCCGGCTTTGTCTGAACTGGAACGAGGCCAAAGGATAAAGGAATTAAGTGTTCTCTAAGAAAAAGATACTTTAGATAATAAAAGTGAATGCTGTAACAAAGTCAAGAAAATAACGGAGCGTCTCCAATGTACTGACCTTCAGTGCTACCGTAAAGAGAAGTCTCTATGGTCTCTGTCGCAGGTCATGTGACTATCACGGGACCCCAGAAGAACAAGCCCACCTACTCTATAAGGTTCACTTAATCGTATTCTTAAGTGTTAAAAAGAAAGCTTACTGGCCATTAAACTGGATTTTTTCTAATAACCCCTAATAAATTAATCAAATCTCAGCTCAGGGTCAGTATTTGCCCTTCATTCAGATATAATGGCTATTGAAATACAACATCGCATGTTACGCCTTGTGTAAAATACCTCAACCCCCTTTAGATTGTAAGCTCTTTGAGCAGGGCCCTCCTCACCTGTTGTTCTGTAAGTCAAATTATGTTATATACTACTTGTTATATCCTGTCTACCCGTTGTACATCGCTACAGAATATGATGGTGCTATATAAA
Source organism: Spea bombifrons (assembly GCF_027358695.1). Classification (NCBI taxonomy): domain Eukaryota; kingdom Metazoa; phylum Chordata; class Amphibia; order Anura; family Pelobatidae; genus Spea; species Spea bombifrons. The sequence goes on from NC_071098.1 coordinate 4,798,554, forward strand.
ACAATGAATAATAATACTAATAAAAATACTAATAATAATATAATTGATTTTTAATTCAAGTGCACAGAAAGCTCACAGCGCATCAGTCTGCCTGTCAGTCCCACTCCTTACCACCAGAGGGCGCTGATGTTCAACTAAAACTCTCTCGAATTCTCGAAACTCCAAAGAAAATAACATTTGCAGAAAGCGGCATAAAACCCACCCAAAAGTAACAAAGCAACCAGTAATATAATGCTACAGATGAAAAGAGAACAAATCCATCTGGTTGTACAGGAACGGTGCAAACGGACGTACATTCTGAACGGGTCGAAAGCGTTTAAGAATCCTGAACCTGCAAAAGATTTTAGTTGCTATAATTAAATTAGATTTTAGACCAGCACTAAAGCTCATATTATCTCTTTCATCAACGGAATGAAACGTCGTGTTTTTGAAATGTATAATTTGATAAAGATCTTTCCCAAATCCTATAGTTTACAGCTCAGAAGACTTAAAGGGACACTTTAAATTCAAATAAACGCGAATAAAGTACTTTCATATATATTCTTTACACTAAAATGTGTAAATAAAAATGACGTATTTTGGGGAGAAGCTGCAGCTCCAGTGTTGCAGGAGAACACCTCCTCTGAGGTCCGGCATTCGCTGTAGGTACCGCATGGACATTTAAAGGGACCGCTCAACGACTATAAGCACTAAAGTCTACAATAAACTCCACTCCAGCCGTTCTAAACCTGAAATGATCAGAAGGATGGGGACTTGATAATGAGGTGTAACAATGTCTCTCCTGGCTGGTTGTCTCCCTTTCCTGATTCCACCAGAGTCCTCTTTAGATCTTATACAGACTCTCACTTCTATAGCTATTTATTTAATGGAGAAACATACAGACTTCATTTAGGTTAAAGGTCAAGACACCCAGGATCCGGCTTACTGTAAAAATTAAATATCCTAAACTTAATCCCTTTATAAAAAAAAAGAAAATGAATGCAGCCCCTGAAGTCCGTGGCTAGCAGTTTGTTCTAAAAGCTCACGCTCAGCTTCTGTAAATCCGGCGATGGAATGCGATTTCCTGCGATAAACTCTTTAATGAGAACAATGTACATTCTGTGTCCCGGGACAAATTAAAACATTAGGGGGCACGTGCGATGTTCCAAAAGCCCAACATTATGTACATCTTAAGGGCTTTGTGACGTCTACAGTAGTATTAGGAAACTGTTTTTCCTCCCCTGGAAGGTAAGTTAGGGGCTGATTTCAGAGTCTAGTTTACAGACATGGGTAAAATATAAAGTATCCAAAGCCAGAAGAAGGTTCATCCATCTCCTCACCCGTAATTCCCATTATAGATAGTAGTTAGTAAGAGCTATTCAATAATCTGGCTACGGCACACGGAGACCCCACCACACGCTCTGCCAGGGACCCTAGGTCATAGTCAGGGCTCTATCACACTTAATCCCCGGACTGGGGAGTCTTATTTTAAAACCGAACAATTGGCCTTTGGAGAGAATAACGATTTCCAAACTGTGAGCTGAACGTAACGATGATGAATTGTGAAACAGTTTGCCTGATTAGAACAAAGTGCAGAGGTTTACAGTCTAAATATATCGGGAGAACAGGAAATATGCTAAGTACTACGTTTAAAAACTGTCCAGAAATAATCTTATCTGTTGATCCTGGGGAAAAAAAACATTTGATATAATTTCCCATTTAATAAAGTTAATAAATAACCTAGCAAAGGGAAGGCTTTTGCCTCTATTCACTAAAACGTTGAGTGATCAGTCAGCCACGTGCGCTTGCATACTAACTCCAATACACAAGTTGTTTGCGAGGGTATGCAAGGGTTTGCAAGTTTTTTGCGCATGCACATTCAATGTAAACTTGCATGTCCTCAATTGAAACCCCACAAATATTATGTCCACCCCCCCTTCTACCCAGCAAATCCCTTTACAACGAATAAATTAAAGAAATGGTGTCCCCAGAACTCCGTATCAACCAAGGGGGGCTTCTCCGCACAAAGTTGTACCGATCCAAATTTGTTCCGTTACTTCATCGTTTCCCCCCCCCGTGGATAATATTATGTTCTGGAGGGGGCTGTTTATGCAATTCTGCACTTAAAACCTAATCCTAGTTCTGTTGATTGTCCAAATCCTTCCTAGAAACAATTCTTTAATCATGTAAAACGTTACCATAATTATTGCCAGGAACGCTTAATTGTCACATGACACAAAAGCAGCCACTGATAGATTCCGATGTGTCTTACACGATTAAAACCTTCTCGGGGGAAAGAATACAAACACAGATCCGCTAACGAGAATCCTAGAGGCTCCAGCTATTGTTTTGTCTAAGTGGAACGGCACCTTTTAAGGGTGGCCAGACGTTCTCGATACGATTCACCAGAGCAGAACCGGTAAACTTTCGAGGCCTGGCTGACTCCGACCGGAACATGTGCGCCCAATATGTACACGACTGGATTTGGGATATTAAAGTGCTTGCAGGCCTTCGCTCCGCCAGACAAGGAGACGACTGTTCGGATCTTTGGCTTCGGTGCAATGATTTCTGATTTATTTTATACGTTTAAAGGAGATCTGGCTTCCTTCATGCTTTCCATCTTTTTTTTTTCTCCCCAGGATTCTGGGAACGCTGCAGCTGGCTATAAGTAAAAAAAGAAAGAAAGAAATGCGACGACAAAAGAGCGAAATAAAGTGCTAATGCGATAAGGCAGAAGTACCGTTCGTTTTTTATTATGCGGAATGAAGACTGGGTGTTGGTCGCGCGGAATGGAAATATAATATATTCGCTCCAGAGAACGTCTTGTGACTTCATTTAAAGTGGAAGCGGCACAAAAAGTGTTTTCAGACGAGGCGAGCCAACGTTCCATACTTGTTGTGAGAGATATTTAGCACTACGAATAATTAAAACAAATAATAATTCCCTGCGTCGAGGGTCTTAGCAGCTATTACTGACTTTTATACCATTCGTACTGTTAACCTCCAGTAGGTTTTATGCAGCCTTCGTCTCCTTTGTACATGTGATAAAGCCGCGGCCGTATACATAAGATATGCTCTTCTATAGAGGATAAAGGGCTTTTTCCTCCAAAGCGCGATAACAATGCGAGGCCATCACAGTCACCTGTTTAAATGTCAAAAGCACTTAAAGCTCATTTTGCTTTTTTGTTCCATTTCAAGGACTAGAAGATAACCCGAGCAAACAGTGAAATACGCAGAGAACAAAGACGTCGATGGTGTATGTAGCGAAGCATTCAAGGCCTTATAAAAAGGTTAAATAGCGAATAGAATTATTTTACTAAAAAAAAAAAAAAACAGCGTAACCTTCCGACGCGTCACCGAGAATCTAAGGAGAAACCCAAGTCCTGGATTCAGAAAGGGTTTCCGACAAACTATAGGAATGACGTATGTTCAGATAAAGGTTGGGGAGAGGGTATAGTGTAGAGGTTGGATGGAATAGGAGAAAGCATTAGCTCAATAAAAGTCACCAACCAGCAGAGATGGTAGAGGTTAATAAAAGGAATTCAAGAGCAGGATAGACATCTGAAGACAAGGACCCAGCAAGGTGTGAGGTTTTAAAAGAGGTAGAAAAAGGGATGTCCCACCAAGGCCTATGTTCCACTGCTGGGCTGGCATTCTCCCCAAGGTAGGGGGCAAACCCGGCATCAATACCCCTTCTTCCAGAAGTGGATGTGAAGTCAGCGCGAGGCAGGACCTCCACCTCTAGTTATGGCTATGCTTTGTTCTCACTGCATACTGGGGTATAATTCTCCTGAAGACCCGCCAACCCGTATGTTGGATCCACACTCTTTGACACCCATCACACCTACAGCTCATCTTAATCACAACCCCCTTAAAACCATCACACCTCCAGCTCATCCTAATCACAACCCCCTTAAAACCATCACAACTACAGCTCATCCTAAGCACAACCCCCTTAAAACCATCACACCTACAGCTCATCCTAATCACAACCCCCTTAAAACCATCACACCTACAGCTCATCCTAATCACAACCCCCTTAAAACCATCACACCTACAGCTCATCCTAATCACAACCCCCTTAAAACCATCACACCTCCAGCTCATCCTAATCACAACCCCCTTAAAACCATCACACCTACAGCTCATCCTAATCACAACCCCCTTAAAACCATCACAACTACAGCTCATCCTAAGCACAACCCCCTTAAAACCATCACACCTACAGCTCATCCTAATCACAACCCCCTTAAAACCATCACACCTCCAGCTCATCCTAATCACAACCCCCTTAAAACCATCACACCTACAGCTCATCCTAATCACAACCCCCTTAAAACCATCACACCTCCAGCTCATCCTAATCACAACCCCCTTAAAACCATCACACCTACAGCTCATCCTAATCACAACCCCCTTAAAACCAGTGCCCAACACTCATTTATATGATGATTTTGGTGTAACTTTACATCTTTTTTCTATAATTGCCCAATAAAAAGTATCAACTCCAACTAAACGCTCCATGCTGTTCTATATAAACTCTCCTTCTGGCCTCCCTACATTCCATGTAATAGTCCAATCTACAGATCTTCTTTCCTCTAAAGTAGTGCCTTATGAGGCCTTAAATCTTCTTTAAGCTCTCCTTAAACTTATTTAAAAGCTGTAGCCGCAATTCACTAGTTGGCCACAGGAGGGAGCTATTATACCACGATAGCAATCCAAAGCTTCTCCTGGATGGAGTGAGAAGAGGTTGGAAATGGCTGGGTTTATCCCTGGAATTCCTATGAAAAACTGCATTTTAATCTTTGTTTTAGTCGATGTCTCCGATATTAGTTACATGATATAAATTATAATATAAATCATACCATTTGCCAAAATTCAGCTAACTCTCTATATTGCAAAGACTACAAAATATCAAACATCAGTAAATCCAGAGATCAAATTCTAAAAGTAGAGGGTCGGAGGCTTAGATGTAATGTAAGAAAGTTTTACCGTGCTAAGAGGGTGGTAGACAAGTAGAAAGGCTTCCCAACAGAAGTGGTAGAGGCTAATATAATCAGGAAATCAGTGCTGTTTTGATGAATTGGCCCCATCCCCAATTTCTTCTAGTTTTAGTTATTTCTCACATTTAAATGCTTCAAACCCCCAAGTAATTTTAATATAAAACAAAGAACACAAGAATAGAGCTTTTCAATTATCATTTCATTGGCTGTTCTTTGCAGAATTGTTTTACGTCGGCCATATTGCAGGGTTTTTGGGCATGAACGGCCTTTTTAAGGTCCTGCCGCAGCATCTCAATCGGATTCAAGTCAGGACTTTGACTCGGCTGCTTCATAATCTTCATTTTGTTTCTTTTGAGCCATTCGGAGATGATTTGCTTGTGTGCTTCGGATCATCGTCCTGCTGCATAACCCAACTGCGCTCGAGCTTTACGTCACAAACCGACGGCCGCACGTTCTCTTCCGGGATTTTCTGGAGAGAGAGCAGAATTCATGGTTCCATCGGTTATGGTGTCGCTCTGGTCCTGAAGCAGCAGAACTGTTACTTGGGGTCAGGTGCCCTCAACCAACTCCTGTGGACAGGTCTGACCTGGCGTTCATTCAGAGCAGTCGTGTGGTGGGGAGATGTCCAGCAGTCTCAGAGTTCCCAAAGTCAGGCCCCCGATAATGTTAGATAAACTATAGGGGGGGGGTCTTATCTGCCTTCTTTTACTGATCCCCCCCAAAAAAATCCACCCGCAGTTCCTCTCAGCCCGTAATGATTAAGTTGGAGGAAGCGGGCCGAATGGGTCTGATAATAGAAGCCTTGGTGTTTCTGTGTTCACAGTTTGCTTCGTGGTTACATAACGTCTCGCTAAAAATAAAGTCAGGGTCATCGACTTCCGACACGTCTGTGCTGAATATATTTACACGGGAACGCTGCTGCTCTCCGCTCCGGCAAAACAATGCTCGCCTTGCCACGACACACAGAACGGCGTCAAGGCTGCCGGTCAGAATGTCCGGGATACAAAATAGACAAAAATAGAAACTTTCCCATTAAATAGTTGGAATAAACATAATATGACGATTATTTCTTGCCAGTGGCACAGCAGGCGACCCAGTCACCGACCATTTTTGAGTTTCCATTGCATACTGGAGCCAGTGATGGATTCCAGTCTAGGGTGGCAGGTCCGGGGGGAGGGGCATGAGAGGGAGCCTCGGGGCAACTTGATGGGCTGATAAAAAGGGAGATCCCTGATCTCCCCAACCGTCCCATTAACACTATGGGGGCTTTACTGAGGTCTCCTTCCCCTCCATACTTCTTCTAAAAGTGGGAATATGATGTCATATCCCTACGTCTAGCAGTAAGGACATCGGCAGAGAAGGAGGGGGACGCCATAACTGGAGTCCTGTAGATCGAAAGAGTTTGGGTCGGCTCTACTCTACCCTGACTACGCGTTGGTCTGAAGCCAGCAGCGGCTTGTCCAGCTCCACCAACGCAAACACTTATCTTTACACATTAGTGTCTGAGGACCTAGGTCATCCTACGTATAAGTTCCAGGTATCACACATGGGCTGCGTGTGGGGCGGTATCTTTGGATCTCCCAGCGGCGCCATATTGTGCAGACCGGTACCTCCATGCGCTCGACAGACCAAGTTGCTGGAAGCACCAAAGGGGTCGACACAGCTGCATGCAGAAAAAAACTAAGTTTGCTCACATTAAATAAATGACTTATTTTAAGGCCGTCGCGTTGATTTTAACCAAACGAGCCTCCGGTTTCTATGCCCTGATTAGTAAACCAATTAGTCGATTAAACTAATACTACATTCTGGTGACGCATGCGCATTAAAGCCTTTTCTCAAACAAAGTCGTTGTCTCCCATAAAGCCCAGGTGTGGTGTTAAGCGCATGCAGCCTGGAAAGCCGGCCGCCCCGGTGCATATTGACCTTTCTGTGTGCTCCAGATTAATCACCATACCCGCAGGAGGGCGCAGCAATGTTTTGATTCCAATTTAACCCTAGGGGACAAGTATGATAAAAAAGGGACCCGCGAGCCTCACTTAAACCTGCATTTATCATTATCAGCAGGAAGCAATAGCCTGCAGCCGAAAGACAACAATCCATTTCAATTTGTAGATCCGATTAGCCGCAGTGAAGTGCACCTCTTGGGTTATTTTTCCTTAAAGAGTTCAAAAGGGCAGCTGGTTTTTTTTTTTCTTTCTCTAAAAGCTGGGATCTATAGCAAAAAGTGGGTCGCTGTTTTCTGTTCTCCGTAAGTTTTCATTGTATAAAACAATCAGGTTTCTATTGGTTACCGAGCACTTTGTGTTCCATGAGAATTATTATTTTTCGGCTCCAAAACGTAACGGAATGAATGAAAATGAAGAAACGAACGAGGCGTTTTTTTTTTGGCTTCTCCGAGGCGCCTTTAGCAATGGAAAAGCTGACACCTTTCAATGCTCTCCTTCATAAAAATAATAAAAACATCGGCAGAAAACCTTACGTCGCTTAAAAGAAGTCACTGATTGGACGAGATGACGCCTTTAATTATTCCGATTCAATTTAAGGCTAAAAAAAAATATTTTAACCCAGAAAAAAAAAGTGGTGTTAGAATCAGTGATGAAGGGCAGTAACATTATGTGGCCAACATATTCTAGAGTGGAGTACAAATCAATAGACTTTGATAAATGGGACATCATTTTTTTTCACACCTATAGGTTATCTTGCCTTGAAATAGCCAAAATAGAATGGGGTCAGCGGCAAGAAAAATGTGCGTTTTTGAACAGTAAAATTTAGCTTAATGGGAGTTTTCTCAATGGAAAAACTTTTTTTTTTTACTGAGAGGGTGGTAGATAAGTGGAACAGCCTCCCAGTAGAAGTGGTAGGGGCTAAAACATGCATAGGCATACGTTAAACAACTCGTATAAAAAATAAGAAAGGGGAGGGGTGAGGACTCATAGGGCCACAGGGGATTTGGGGACATTTGATCATTTTTGGGTTAATTTAATAAATTACTATATATATCCATTATTGGTATTGGCTGAGGGACCCTCGAGTCCACTGGTAACATCAAGCATGAAAAACCCAAACTAAAAAGACGGATAATAACGCTACACTTATCAGCATCCCCTCCCAGGTGCCAAAGAGCGCATGATGTCATGGGAGGCAGCTTGATGTCATAATATGTTTCTTCTTTGGAATGCCTCCTTTTTATTGCATGCAGGGGGCTGTATTTTAGGATAGGGATATACAAAGCTGTCAGAAGACCCGATAGTCAGGACACCGGGTGGGACGCCTTGATAGTTGGTGACATAAGTCCTGCCTAATTTCTGACTGTTGCCAGCTATGCACGTAAAACATTCCATCAAAGCCAAGGATTGCAGGAATGGAAAAAGTCGCCGGATTCACATGGAAGTGATGTAAGCGAGCATTTCAAAACGGTTTCAATTCCCAATACGGCGTAGAGCGCAGGTTGGTGACCTTAATTAATGGGATGCCTGGAAATATATTCCTTGGCTTACTTGCCAAGAGTGGCCTGTAAGGGGTACATATGTAGGTGCCCACTTTTAAATACCCCCCCCACTGCAGTAATACCCCTCTGGGCCCGAGTATCTTGTGTCACAGCCCTTAAGAGTTTAATGTTACCAATTATTTGATTATTTATGAAGCACCAACATATTCCATAGCGCTGTACAATATAAATATAGGGGGGTTAACGAGTACATAATGAATATACACAGGAGTTGAAAGCCCTGCCCATGCGCTTCCCATCCAGCTTTATGGGACTTTCATACAGAGTTCCTGGCCCATGAGCTTACAATCTAAAAGGAATGCTATGGATGACAGAGACCAGTTATTGAGTACCGCGTGTCTGATTCCCGCATAGGATGTGTTAGCGCTCCTTAATACTGTTGCTAATAGATAATTAACCGTTAAAGCGCCACGAGACAAAGCCACAATCCAGCAGGCCCCCTTTGGGCTGCGTTATTCCCAGAGCGGTCGGTGAATCGGGGCTGCCGGCTTCGGAGCTGGAATGTACACGGCGCTCTCCGCTCTCTGGGAACACAAACATCACAGTAAGGAATATTTACTCTCAATTGAAATGTTTGACTTTTCGCACTACCAGTAATGAAGCCGGAGCTCCATAATGAGCCTTCTGTGTTTTCAGGATAAACAAGGCGGTTAACCCGTTACACGCCAGAATAAATGGCACATGCACCGCGATCCGGAATAAGGAACTTCAGCTATCCCGGCTACTGTGAGTGCCTGAGAATGATAGGAATGATAGGTTTCCAGGACCTGGGCTGTCTCCAGTCTATTTATATCTGTTTTGTGACATGGCAACCCTGATAAGAACTCCCTTCGATTTAACACATTCAGCACCAGGTCGCTATCTGCCCTGCTCTTATTATAGGGTTAAAGTTTCCTATGCATGAAAAGAAAAAAAGATACAAAGTTACTCAGCACAGGATGTTCAAACTGGAAACTGTATCTGTTGAGTAACAACCCAAAGGGACATTTTTAACCCTTAATTGACAGTTGTGGTTGTGCAATCCCCGTGGCATTATAAACTGTGTATTCATGCAGGGGCCTTCCACTATATAGGAAATCAAAGAGTTAAATGCGATACACATTTCCATCTGGAAAATTACAAAAGCCAAACAAACAGCAAGGGATGTGTAATGATTATTCATGATAGACTTTAAAGTCCAGGTCATAACAGGCAACGAGGCCTCAGCGACCAGGCGGGGAGTGCGGTTTCAGAATTCCTATGGGCAGCAGAGCTGTCAATCGTCACGCTACCTTGTAAGAATGCGGTTGCCGTAACAAAAATGATTGGTTAAAAAAAAGAGGTTCTGCATCATCTGAGGCATTCCGGTCACAATCGCAGTCCCTATGGGACAGACTAGGGGTTTGGGTGGATAATATGTATAGTAATAATGTAGTATATGATGGCATTTAGGTTTTATGAGCAGTGCGCCGTATTATGTTTTTTATTTTGGTTTTAAATATTATTTGTGTTTGAGTGAGAAAATAAAAACAACCTGTAACATTTTGTATCCATTAACCCCCCCCCCATCAGGACTCTTCGGCCTCTTCTTTCCAGCAGCATATGCCTCTCACATAATCCAGGCCTAAATCTGATGGCAGTTTAAGGGTTACTTTTTCTTTTTAAACAAAATTCCATTCTAAGTACATACATATAATAAAAAAATAGACTTTATTTTAGGATATTTGCATGCTTTTCTCTTGAGAAAGGGTTAATTAATCCCCAGCTCCAACATTTTTATTTTTTTACCCCCCCCATTCTCCAATGTTGCGTGTTGCACACGTGTAGTTGGTGTGAGTGCCCGGCGCTGAAGGGGTTAATTGAGTGTGACAGCCATGTTTGGCTGCACTCCCCGGTATCGGGCACACTCACATGTTCCGGGTCTAAATCCCTGCTCCGCTAACAGCTGGGAGCTAAATGCAGCCCGGCAAGCCCTATCGTGCACAACAGCCCCGAGGGAGGGTGAGAGACAGGGGGTGAGTTGGGGAACAGGGCAGGGGCTGAGTGGGAGTATAGGGCAGGGGCTGAGTGGGAGTATAGGGCAGGGGCTGAGTGGGAGTATAGGGCAGGGGAGGTGTGGGAGAAAAACAGAGGGTGAGACAGACAGGGTGAGTGGGGTAGACAGGGCAGGGGGTGAGTTGGGGGAGATAGGACAGGGGAGTGAGGTTCTGAGTGGACAGACAGGGAGGGTGAGTGGGGGTATAGGGCAGTGGAGGTGAGGGGGAGACCGGGTGAGTGGGGGTATAAGGAAGGGATTTAGGGGTTAAGTGGAGGGAAGGCAGGGGGTGAGGGGAATCCGGGCAGGCAGGGGGTAAGTAGGGAGACCGGTAGGAAGTGAGGGGTAGTTGGGGGGGCAGGCTGGGGAGGCAGTAGGTGAGGCGGCGGGGAGGGAGGGGGCAGGAAGGCGTGTGTCTCGGGAGGCGGGGGAGGAAGCGCACTCTCTCACACACAGTAGTGCGATCTCCCTGACACTTTATCCGTCAATCAGGCTTAATGGGGTATAAAAGCTCCCCGTGCAGGGGCAGAAGCAGAGGGCCGGCTGCTCAGCGCAGGAGCTTCATTACCCGCACAGTCTGACTCTGAGCCGCCGGACAGGCAGCGATCGGGGCTTTGGGGGCTGCTCTGCCGATATCCCGGGACCCCGGCGCATTGCCCCGGGCGCTGCAGGCTTTCTGCGGAGTTGTCCGGCTGGTGTCTCGGGTTGTGAGCAGAGGCTGCCGGGGCAGGTAAAGGGAACACCTTGTGACCCGGAGGTCGGATGGTGACGGTTGGAGGGGCTTTATTCGGATAAGAGGACCCGTTATGGATTGCAGGTCGCTGGGCAGACTGCTGCTGTTGCCCCTGCACATGCTGTTCTCGGTGCTGAAAGCCGTCCTGTGCACGGTGCTGCCCGCCAGGCTGCGGGACCTCCGCGGGGACACAGTGCTCATCACCGGCGGGGGCAGGGGCATCGGGCGCCACCTGGCCAGGGAGTTCGCCAGACAAGGGGCAAGAAAGGTAAGAACTGCCCTCTACCTTATTCTAGTTCACCTATTTCACCCCTTCTCTGCCCAATGCCTATTCTACCCTTCACTTAAAAACTGCCCTCGTTGAATGGGGCCTTCCCTCTAATTGCCCCAAACCGACTAATAACTGCCCTTTCTCCAAACTCTAACCAACTTAATAATTGCCCCAAGCAAATACTATAAAACTACCCTACCCCTTGAATCCCCTTTTCTTGCTCCATTGGGAAGCCTGTTCCTTAATTCCCCCCTCTGTATTTGTATAGAGGGCAGGTTTTGGGGGTATTTTGCCTGTGATGGGGTGGGTTACTTAACCTGTTCATTGCCAGAGTGTTTACCAAGTCACTCAAAGTAGTTAAAGGCTGGCACCATTGCTTTCTGGCTCTACAGGGGGCAGCAGAGATTTACCCCAATGGCACTTGGATCAATGACCCCACTTTGTAGTTTACAAAACCAACACATTTAGAGGCTTCACATAAACCTTTTGTAATAGATGATAGGATTCTGTATTCCAAACATAGGGCTCTCTGGCAGTGAAGGGGTTAGTCGGGGATGTTATTGCCCCTGCAGTGGCAGTAGTGTAATGGTGTGTGTTCTGTGCCGTTTTCATTGGGCGTCACATTAAACTGATCTCCAGTGCTGGAGCTGTTTTAACGAGGAACGGTCATCTCCTATAGATTCACCTATAGCTCTCCTCTGGGGCAGTGAGGAGATTGCAAGCTCCTATGAACAGGCCCATAGAGGGACCGGTCATCTCCTATAGATTCACCTATAGCTTTCCTCTGGGGCAGTGAGGAGATTGCAAGCTCCTATGAACAGGCCCATAGAGGGACCGGTCATCCCCTATAGATTCACCTATAGCTCTCCTCTGGGGCAGTGAGGAGAGGTCGTCCTAGATTGTAAGCTCCTATGGACAGACACTTATAGTTGGCTTGGTTGTGTTCCGGGTTGGCAGTCTCCATGGTTCTTGTCTATCGGTTTTTAGCCGTGTGAATGTGCCGGGGGCCGGGGGAGTATCTTGGTGGACACTCTGTGGCTTGTTGTGGATAGAATGTAAATGATGACATTGTTTCCATGTTCCGGGTGTGCGTGGTGTTGGGCGACCCGTTAGAAGGTCGATAGTCTAATTGATGGTACTCGAGGCAGATGAGTTTATTGTAGATTATCCTGAAGTCTTGATTTGAAAGCTGTATATATTCGAGGGTCTTCTGTTCGGGGGTCAGCGCCATGAGTTCTTTCTGTTGGGTGTCACTCGAGTATTCCTGGCACTCAGCCGGCAGGCAGCTCTGTTGGTGTCAGGTGAGCCCCGTCCTCGTCATCTTCTCTCCGTTAATAGAAACAGGCGGACGGGTAGCCCCAGGTGGCAAATCCCTAGAGCTCCCGGTTCTGTTATCTTTAACTGCAAAGTGTAAAGTTTTGGGGTTTCCACCAATAAATGAATTCTGTTTTCTACAGCGCCGGCCGCCAACTCCCCGCTGAGTGACATTGTGTTTCCCGAACCAAAGTATCGCTTTTGACTCGCGTCTCGGGCGTTGATTGACTGTAGTGTTGTTGTTGTTGTTTTGTTTTCTTCGCGTTTTGGGAGCTCCTTCTATGAAATCAAAATTAAGTCAAAATCCCCATTTTTTTCTTTTTGGCTTCTTTAACTTTTCACCACGTGTCGCGAGTCTCTCCTAGATGTCAAATTTCTGAAGAGGCTGTTAAATACGTCATTGTGTTTACAAAGCGTCCGCCAGACGATGCGTTATTATTGTTTGGTGCGACTGGAATCAAAAGCTTGGACGTTCAGTTGTTTGTTTTTTGGCTAAATCTAGCCTAAACTGGCCCAAACCATTCAGTGGTCACAAAGCGGTGCTCTGTGGCCGTTTGGCTGAATGTGGGGGCAACGGTGGGTTGGATCGGGGTCTTTACAGATTTCCAGATGCAAAAAGTCCACAAATTTGTTTAGATTTACGGAAAATGGGTTAACCTTAAAATGTATATTTCTTAACCCAAAACATGCACTAAGCAGGTTTATTAAAAGTTTTGTTTTGATGAACGCTCTACGGGGCCGCAGGTTACTTTTGGCTCACTGGGGTGTATTTCAAGTTGTTTAAGGATATTAAATGATTTGTGCTGTTGGGACCAAAGAGCTCCCTGTCCATGGCGTGCCGAGTAACCCCTTCACCTTACGCTCTGCGATTCATCCAGCGCGAGTGAATCTTCTCGTGGGTTCGCTTGCAAGCCCTTTCGGCTTTGTAGGGGTTGGGGTAAAAATCACCAGCCAAATACAGATGACGCGCGTGTTGCGTTGGGTGGTCACCTTGTTAAAGCCCCTACACCTTACCCCGTTACAGCGGCCCTAAAATATACAGCTTCTCCCAGGTAATTAAGTGGCGTTTTGTTATTTTTGGTTCTCTGCCGGCTGCGCATGTTGGGAATGTTCTCGTCTGCATGGGTGTGTGTTCTGCGACTCCCCGGCCGACGCGGAAATCTAACACGGGCATAAAGGGACATTGTTCACGTGGAGAGCATGTGGAGCCAATTATGTGAAACGCGTTCTTAGATCTCTCATCAATTAGGAGCCACACATGCTCTCTAATGAAATGCTGCGCGGTGCAAGCTGCCCTCCAGCTCGCCGTCTTCCCTCGTTCCGCCCCGGGCCGCGAAGGGGACGTGTGAAATTTAACCTGTCCGACTCGTAAATGTACTTCTGGCGGCGAGGAGCGAGACGCTCGCTTTCACAGCAGTGCTTTCTTACGGTTCAGCGCATGGCCGTTGGACCCGGACCAGTTCCGACACGTTTCGCGGCCGTTCCTTCCAGCGCTCGTAAACCCTTGGAACTGAAGAGATGAAAAGTAACGCGATGTTCTGGTAGATCTGCGTGCGAATGGTCTCTGTAAACCAAAGCTCAAGGGAACGCTGACCCTTGCTTACTTTTCATTGGTTCATAATTGGCTATAAGTATTCAGCGCCTATTCCCGCGGAGCCCAGGACAGTCGGGTGCTATGTTATATTGGATATTTTGGCCAATATGCCCTGGGAGCAAATGCTTGCAAGGGGAACTTATTTGCCTGTAGATCTGGGGCTAAGTTCTAAATGTGGAGTAGTCGCCATGGAAACCTGTGAATCGTTTAAGGCTTTTGTCATTCTGGTCCGCTGAGAAGTTTTCTGCTGGACGTTCATCTCTGCAGCGATTTGGATTAAATGGGAAGCCAGATCTGGTTATTTTGGGTGAATTCGCTGTTGTTAATGGGCAGTGTGCGGCTTCCTCTGGTATAAACTGTAAAGAAAAGGTAAAAACGCGCTCGCCGTCTCACTCCACGGACACAGAATTATGACTCAGCCGGTGGAAGACGTGACCGACGGGGATGCTCTGTCAGGAAACTCGCTGGCAGCCACTTGTGCAACAAACCGGAAGCCGCTCCGCGCCCCGCTCACAGAGGCTGCTTTGTTCGGCTTCATTCTGGTTTTGTTTCTTTAAACCACGAAAAAGTTAACTTTTGTATAAAAAAAAAAAAAAACAAAAAAAAAAAAAACCTTTTCGCAAGATCTATTCTTTGCAAAGTTGCTTTTGTTGTTTTGGGTGGAGAAGCGTAGATGACGGTACACGGTGGTCCATGGCGGTCGGTCCAGGGGTTCGCTGATCTCCTGTACCAGCCCGCTGAGGCGAGGGAGGAATGTGCCGAGTCGGCAGTCTTCCATACTGGACTTCCTCTCTGCGCGGGATGACCTTTAAAAGGCGGAGAGCCGGGTTATGATGCAATATCCTGCCTGGTGCTCGGCGGTGAGGAAGGCCGTCGTGGAGGGGGTTGGCTGGTGGCTACGCTACCGACTATACATGAGTATAAATATTATATAAATAAATATATATATTATAAGGGTTTAGATAATGTTCTACCAGTTTATAATAGTTGGTGACCCCGAACCCTAAAATCTGCCTGAAACTCACTTTCTCCATCAATATACAGCCCGGCAGGAACTTTTTAAACTTCATTCGGTTCAAATTAGAATTTGAAGAATCTTCGCGCTCGGCATTTGCCGTTTCCGATCTGTAACGGAAAGCTTAATTATCAAAGGCGAGCGGAACAATTTTTTCCCTCCAAATGATCTGCTTTTTAACTTCCCTTTTATCTGTTCTAATCGCTCTGTCTGTCGGGATGCTCGGCAGCCTGATGTCGCCCTCAAGGGTTTGCATTTGGCCTCCTAAATTATTACAGTTCGCTGTTGGAGAGATTCTGAATGACCTCGGCTCATCTAACGAATGCTGGGTAGCACTATAGTATAAGTATGTATAGAAAGCCATTGTGGTACGATGTGTCGTTGCTATGGTGATAAGAACACGTTTCAAATTTTTATACTATATTTTCCCAATTTTTGACGGCTCCTCCTGGTAGTATATAGCGGGTCTTCAGGGCTTTTATGCACCCAATTAAAGCGAGCGTGTAATATGGTAATTTTTATTGATGGATATGATATACATCTTCCTTTTTGATGCCGACGTCTGACCTGCTCCACTACATGGAAAGGACACGAGCCATCGCTGTGGCGCAGTGTAGAACTTTCTGGATGCTATCCAGTAACGTTCCATTAATTCTGTCCGGAATACTAAATATTCAATAATTTATGCACGGTATTGATTTTTCTGCGCTCCGTCCAGCTTGATTTATCAACTGCTGAAGGAGGACTATTTGTCTATAAAAATACCATTACTGGTATTAGTCATTAAATAGCTTTTGAAACATCAGGTGCCGCAATCTGAATTCCCTAGGGTAGCAATTTATCAAGACCGCGTATACGCTATGGTTCAAAAGTTTGGGGTCACTGAGCTGTTTTCATGGAAAACAAGGACATTTCTGGCTGTAACATAATTGCAAAAAGGGTTTCTAACCATCAATTTGCCTCTTAAAATTGGATCAGAGAACACAACGTGCCATTGGGACACAGGAGTGATGGGAGTGATAAAGGGCCATTGGGACACAGGAGTGATGGGAGTGATAAAGGGTCATTGGAACACAGGAGTGATGGGAGTGATAAAGGGCCATTGGAACACAGGAGTGATGGGAGTGATAAAGGACCTCTGTACGCCTATGAAGAGATTCCATTAAAAATCAGCCATTGCCAGCTACACTGGTCACTAACAACATTAACCCTGTCTTTGCTGGAATTCTCAAAAACAAGGACATTTCCAAGTGACCCCAAACTATTGAATGGTAGTGTGTGTGTTTGTGTGTATTTTATCTGTTTTCTTTCTATAAATAAGGGTTGTTGGGTTGAGTTCCCAAAGGCCTTGCATTATGTTTTTTTTCTTAGTTCGCTGTGTTATAAATCAGCCCGGGACATTTTATGTCATGCAAGTTATTTTAAAAGGTTTTCTCATTCTATCCGTTGCATAAAGACTCTTTTCTTTTTTTATGTTGGAAGCCCCCACGCCTTTTCACTTGTTAATTTCATTCTGCTCCTTGCTTCGGCAGCGCTGGCTCCACTCGCATTGAAAGAAACCAGTGGGTGGGTGATTACTTCTTAACGCAGACAGAAGCGATTGTCTATCGGCGTTTTTGTGGGGCTTCTTTTCCCAGCTCTTTGTAAATTCTTAGAAGGTAGGCATTCTTGACGGTCATGGCCGAGCATCGTAACAAACTGGCTCCAACGCAAGGAGGTGGATGGAGATCAGATGTCAAGCCGTTCCATAGAAAGCTTTCCCAATCCGTTCCAGGATAGCGTTTTGCGTGACTTTGCCATCTACGCCTTGTATTTAATGGCACATTCTGCTGAAGACCACCAAAGCTCACCAATCCACAAGAAACCTTTAGTTTGGATGTTGGGTTTTTTAGTTTTACTTGCCTGCTGACTTTCAGAGTCAAAACTCTTTCTGGAGCAATGAAATGGGCAAAGGACTGGTCGTCGGGCGCACTGCCTCGCTTATGGGAAGTGACCAGGTTCTGAGACCTGGGTTATGCCAAGGTGGTGCTATGAGCAGAGACCAGTACTGGATTCTTTTTTCAATGCTTTTAGATTTGGGGTTCCAGCTAAATTCAGCCAGAATCCATGCTGGGAGGGGGGGGTTGGTTAAGGCACATACAGAAGGCAAATTTGGAGGCTTTATAGACGTTCAGCAGAAATGTCTCATAACTTAGTTAACCTGGGCCTTGTCCCTGGATATCCCAAGCTGTCTGTTTTCTCTACCATTTCTTTGCTATTACGGTGATAACCTCATTCTCTGTGGAGTCTGCAATCTGCTCCATCGTAAAAAATACCCGCCGCTTGTCCCAAAAGGCTGATGCCAGCCAGAAATATCGAATTTGTGTCCCAAACATCAAAGCTCCTTTATCTCTGGTGTGTGACGTGTAGACGTGTCTTATCTGAGCTGTAGAGTTTATGGTCTGTCTCGTGAAGAGTCCTTGAACTTAAAGCCCATTACCCTTTGATTCTTTGTCTGCCTCTGTCCTTGCAGTAGGACCCATGTGTCAACAGATGTTAAACGATCCTACATGTGCCAGATTTGGGTCGTATAGACCTCTATCATCTCTGATGTCTCCTTCGTAAATTGACCTTTTAAATCGACCTCTTGACCTTGCCACAAAGGTCTGTAAATTGCAGGCTTATAGTCTCTTATCTCAGATTGTCTGCCCATCAAAACAGAACCATTACCATGTATAAAAAAAAATCACTTTGCCTTTACAAGCCTGTGGTAGGGTGTACTAATATAAATTAGTGTGTATGTGGAAAAAGAAAAAAAAATATTTTAAGAGGTTTTTACAACTTTGTTTATTTGAAGACTAAAGCTGTCTGCAAATTAGTCCTAAAACATCCTTCTCTTGTTTTTATCTGACTCTGTAGTGATTTTAGATAAGATAGCCGTAAACCTACATATAAAAAGTCTTTTGTTTTTGTGTATTTAAAAAAAAAAAAAAAAAAAAAAAAATTACCCCAACAAATCCACACCCGAAACTGGTATAAGTCAATACACAATTCATACTGGAATAGCCTTTTCAGGTCACTTATGTGTTTATATTAATCACCTAAAATAAATAAATAAAAAATATATATATGTATTAAATGAACAATATTCTGCTTGGATGAAAAATGTATGCATTTTTTTATTTTTTTTAGTTAAGTTTATTTATAGTATATATAATATGTGTGTGTGTGGTGTGTTTTTTTTTTTTTTTTTTAATTATACACCCCTCTGGTTACTTTAAAGATTAAAAGTGAAACAACGGACAATTGTATTAGCGATCGATACATTGTATAAACTGCAGAGTGAGTTCTAGAATGTTTTGTTGTGTAGGGTCGGATTGCGTCACTATGTTGCATCAGAATGGTTTATAAATATTATTTCTCTGATCGTCTCCTCGGTGAGTTGCTTCCTAATCGCTCCCAAGTGGAACTAAACGGCGCTGTCACCAAAAAAATAAAGAAAAGCCCCGCCAGAAACCATTTTCCTGCATATCCTGTATCCTGCGTCAAATCCGGCATTCCAGAAAAAGCAAAGTGTTAAAAGAGGAGAACTAACAAGCTTTCTGTAAGAAGCCATTGTCCGGGCATCAAAGGATCACATGGTCCCAGCGGCTTTTTATGTGAGATTGGTCTGACACTTTACACCCCGTGTGAGGCTGCCTTTAGCCGGGGAGTAGGTCGCTGCCACCTTTCTTCTCATTTACAGCCTAGAGTTCATCCGCAGGTCAGCCAGCTCTTAATGACATCATTATACTTGTTTACGGCTCGCACAGGAAGTGCGCCACCGACGGCGTCTGAGATGTACTTAGCTTCGCGGAATCAAACATCAGCCCACATCAACTTGTGTTTTTTTTAAAGGGACAGCCGTGCTGAAGAAGAACGCATGTTAAAGTAATCCTAATTCTCTGCTAGTACTTTAAAATGCATTACAAACTTGTCTGAGGTAGAAGCTGCAGCCCTGCAGCTGCCCTCCTACTACCATTTGCAACATAAATTTAAAGGGGTCTCTCAGCTGCTGTCCCTTTAAATCCGTGCTGGCCGTGCGATGTAGTGATCTAATCTTCATTAAAGAGCTGTTTAAGCCCAAAATGAATCCCCGAAACCTTCCCCCACCCCAGGGGGTATCTGACCCGGTGTTTGGTCAGGCGTGACCCGAATTTTTATTTAATTTTTATTTTTTTGACCATGGAGCCTTGCAGACAGGGACAGGAGTCGGCATTCCAGGGAAACATTTCTCTTTAATAAAAACTGCTGTCCAAAGCCTCCTGCTATTCCTCGATAATCAGTCTAGACCCTTCTAGAATTAGCAGTTTAACCTTTTAATGCTTGGATGTGATTGGAGGGGGGGGGGCTGTGAGCTGCCAACCTGCCTGGCACCTGCAGAGTTAACACGGAGCCTGTATAATAAACTCAGGGCCTCCAATTTTGCACTTTTTTGCCCCGTTCCAGTGACTCGATGCCTCCGCGAGAGGCTGGCCTCTAGTTGACCCTTGTCCGGTGTTAATAGGATTGCAAACAATGACTCCGAATTGACCCGTTATTAGCCGCCCCGCACGCCCGCGCCCTGCCTCGTTTTAATAATTCTACAAAAGGATTCCGATCTGTGGCTTATGCGCTTCGTCCGGCCCGTGCATATTTATAGCTCTTAATCTCGCCGTTACAATGCTGTGTTTGTGTGATAATAAGATCAGGGCTTTCTGGGCTAAAGGCATATTGTAAGGCAGCGGCAGATTAAGGGCTATTAACATCTAAATGCTAACGGCCGATGAATGGCCGGGGATCGGGGCGCGTTTAGATCGCTGAGACTTCAGAAGAGTCCTTGTCTAAGTTCCGGATCGCGACAATTAGTGGGACCTCAACAATGTTTAATAATCTATACGTTATTATAAATATTACACGTATATGTTTATCATATCTCTTTCTCTGGAGTAAACAAAAAAAACTTAGTCTGCCAGCAGACCGGCCCCCGTCTAGTCTGCCCGTTTCTCCTGCTGTAAAGACTCAAACCTTAATCAGTCGTTTGTCTCGTCTTAGATTCAGGAGCCGTATGTCTATCCCATGCATGTTTAATCCCCTCACTGTATTACCCTCTACCACTTCTGCTGGGAGGCTGCTCCACTCATCTCCCTCCCTCTTAGCCTGTGAACTGGGGTTGATGACCATTCTGTCTGACTTTTTTGCTCTTGAAATTGGAGGCTTGGGTGTAAATTAGTGAACTATCCTACGTAGCAATGTGTCTTTATTATTGGACGCTGCAGTCACATGACCGACGCCGGGTCACATTCGCGAATATCGTGTCTCTAGATACAAATGTAGCAACTGGAATCCCTGCCTGATTTACAGCCTTGCGGAACAGGTTTGCTTTGTTACCTGTTAACGCTCGTCGGCACGCCCGGGGAAGGGCTTTGTGGAATTAGGACTCTGGGAGGATTTTTTTTTTTCTTTTAAACTTATCTATCATATCTTTTACAAGCTGCTAGTAATCGCGTGTAATGTTGGCCTCTGAAATATTCAGTCTTGTTCAGAATATTTGCTGAAACATTATAAAATGTGAGGGGTTCACGTGTCCTCCAGAAGCCTCAGGTGTCTCCAACAAAACGTTGTCCACCTGTTTTCAGGAAGGTCGGGGTAACATCGGGGCAGTCCCGACTCCGCAGGAATTTACCACCTCACCCGGCTGCTGCTCCAGATCATTTTCTGGTCAGTAATTCTGTAGAAGACGAGTGTCTTCTGCACAGTGGAGGCCATCAAAGACCATGTTCTCTGGACCGTATCCAGAAACGGAAGCTGTCTGTCCATAACCAGCGCGGAATTATTATTTTTCTTTGGATATTTAGGCAACGTAACCCTTATTTTTGGATGGGTTTATTTACCGTTGGGACGTCGTATGCTGCCCAATCCAGAAACTAATCATTTGTTTTACGAGGTCTGTAGATGTAAGAAGTAACGTTGTACCGGTAATCCTCTCGCACCCTGAACCCGTGCCCTGCGACTTACAAACATCTGGTATCTATAACGAAGACACGGTGACCTTCGTGTTCTGCGGGCTGCGATCAGATAGCGAGATGGCTTCTTGATTGCATTTGGCACCAGGAATGGCTTTAAATAATGAAAAACCCCAAAACCTAACGTGAAACCAAGGGCAAGGAGTTTCTTGTCTTTCCAGCCTCGTTGTTCTTCCAAAAACCTTGAGACAAGTTTGATGAAATCACTTTGGACATCTACAAATTTTATAGAAAGCTCTATTTGACTCGTAAGAGGCTTTGTAATATTTTTTTTATATTTTTAGTTATAATGTAACACATTTTATATACTAAATCATAGTAATGCCCCTCCGGTTGTTTAGTTGGGTGGCCGGGAACCCGTCCACCCTTGAAGATAGCCATTGTATTTGTTTCAGGTCACCCCAGGCTGATCGGAGTCCATCTGGGGCCAGGAACATTACAATTTATTTTACAATTAGCTCCTAAAATGATCTCCCCCCCCCCCCGCATTCTATTCTACTCCATGTGTCCAGCAGAGGATGAAGCCCCTCGTCTCCCGGGACCCCCATCTCACACCCCCTACACATACAATAGTTTTGACAGTGGTAATGACACTTCTTTTACAATGGCTGGCGCTTGAACTTCCTGCACGGCTTGTGAACAGGTTTTTTTTGGGGGGGTTTTATTGCTGCCATTTCCCATTTGGGCTGTTATTGTTTCCTGTCAATAACGCGTCCCATCCCCCGCTCTCCCTTTCACTAACACATTGATGCTTTAGATCTCCTCCTGGATGGCCTTCAATGTTCCCAAACCACACGGCACAACGGCGCGACACCAACTTACCTTTAAACTTTATTTCATTGCAGATTATTTTATGGGGCCGGACGGAAAAATGTCTCAAGGAAACGGCAGAAGAGATAAAGCAGATCGGAGCGGAATGTTACTATTTTATATGCGATGTGGGTAATCGAGAAGAAGTCTACCAACAAGCTAAAGCAGTGAGAGAAAAGGTTAGATGCGTTGCCTTTTTGGGGGTGAAACCTGTACTTTATCGAGAGCCCCCATCTTCCTACCCAGAAAATGCTATATTCTGTATGACTTTTGGCTTCTGTATTCTAAGAGTGTCCTGCTTACGGTGACAACTGTGCTCAAGCAGGGATATTCTTACATCATTTATACACAGTCAGCCCTTTAGAAAGAACTTGGCCTGTCTGAATAATAACTTCCCAGTTAAGTTTCCCAGCTGTTCCAATCCTTGGTTCTGAACAAACATTCATACAAATTTTGATGTTTTACCCAGCCGTCGATTGAACTGTTTATGTATTTAAAGGATATTGATGCTTATGTCCTCGTTGTTTCATAGGTTGGGGATGTTACCATTTTGGTAAACAATGCCGCGGTCGTACATGGCAAAAGTCTGATGGACAGTGACGATGACGCTTTGTTAAAATCGCAGCACATAAACACTCTGGGACAGTTTTGGGTAAGAATATATATTTTTATATATTTTTTTCACTTGTAGTTGTGTTGACAAAACTTTCACTCTCTCCGTTCCATTGGCCAGTATTTGTGTGTGTATAACTGTTTTACTGCCGTTGTGTACATTTTTGGGATGGAAACTCCTTTCTTTAAGGCTGTCGGAGTTGAATTTACTTAATTTTCCTTTTTCTTTTTTTTTTCTCTCAACATATAGACTACTAAGGCTTTCTTGCCGCGCATGTTGGAACTTCAGAACGGCCACATTGTTTGCATAAACTCTGTTCTAGCGTTATCAGCGATTCCTGGAACCATTGATTACTGCACTTCCAAAGCTTCATCGTTTGCTTTTATGGAGAGCTTGACCTTGGGGCTGTTGGATTGCCCAGGGGTTAGCGCTACAACAGTATTGCCCTTTCACACCAGCACGGAGATGTTTCAAGGAATGAGAATCAGGTGTGTAAAAATAAATGTAAATATATTATATATATAATAAAGGGAGAGTGATGTGATGGTCTGTATCTTGTCTGAGCTGAAAGAAATATCTGCAACAAAAGCCATTTCTGTAGAAGTAACAGCTGCCCCGTGTCAGTGGCGTTTATCGAAGCTGTTAATTTGTAACGGTTTGAGGTTTCTTCGCGATGATAAAACTGCAACTCTGGGACAAAGGCAATATTTTCTGCGTACGGCTTCCTCGTTGGCGTGGATTCCATTTCTACTTTCCTTTTTTATCTTTGAATTCTTTTAGGATTATATTAGTAGCCCTCAAAGTTTTTGGATTAATTGCCAAGTCGTGTTTTTTATTTATGAAATTCACAAAACGATGTATCTCTACGTGGCTGCTGAGTGAACGCATGTAACCATCACTGTGAGTAATAGAATCATGTGACCGAGAAGCACATGATCCACGTTCTGTATGCCTGGCGCGATGACAGCCCTTCCCGGTGGCCTTCACACCGAGCCTCCTATCTCCTGCTCTGACATACAGACGCAGCGCGTCCATCCACAGCTTCAAAGCTTCGGTTTTAGGAAACATAAGGGGTTACACAGCATGTGGCAATAGGGGCGCAGATGTAGAAATGTAAAAACTATTAAAGTGACATACAGGTCGACAATTATTGCCTCCCGTAATTCCAACATCCCATTGAGGAACCGATACGGGGTCAAAGAAGATTCCCTTCTATATTTGACAGCTGCCCCCTGTACCTGATAAGATATATAGTATTATATCCAAAATAATAACCGCGATCCTAGATTTAAGTTTAATTCTATTTCTTCCCCAGGTTCCCCAATCTCTTTCCGCCTCTAAAGCCAGAAACCGTAGCAAAGAAGACGGTAGAAGCTGTCCAGAAAAATAAAGCGCTCCTGCTCCTTCCGTGGACTATGCATGCACTTGTCATCTTGAAAAGGTAATAGAATGCCCTATAATATCACCACTCCCCCCGCTCCCTTTCCCCCCCCCCTCTTATTACATCAATACCTCGGACTTATTGGAGATCGTGGTTGGGTTTTGGCTTCACATCCGGACCCGTTCTGTTATTGTAGTTCTGTCAATATGGCCGTTAAGAGTCTCGCCTTTTCAGAGCGTGAATGGATCGTCTCTTTGTGCAGATAAAACAAGCTTGTGTTGGAATTTTCCCATCAGGCGTCTCTTGCGGACTATGCCGACATCTCATTTCTCATCCACGTGTAATTATCTGTTTGTTTGTTTTTTTGTCTCCTAACTCTTCTTTCTTTTTTTTCTCTCCTGACAGCATTCTCCCACAATCAGCACTTGAAGAAATCCACAGGTTTTCAGGATCTTACACCTGCATGAACACATTCAAAGGGCGGACATAGATCCTCCGATCAAAAGACTTTCTGAACAGAAAATAAAGAAATACAGTCCTAACAAGATTGTGGAGCAGTCCCCGTCTCCGTCGTACGCGACAAAATCTCTTTTGTGGACAAAAGGGGTTCTTCCGGACCGTTCATAAAGCAGTGCGGCCTTCGTTGGAGGACCCAGATATTGCAAAAAAAAAACAACTAAAACTAACAAAAAATGTGGAGGAAGACAAGCGAAAGACTTTATGCTTTGAGGGTTTTTCCCCTGTGTATGATTTTATGGTTTTATTCTTTAAATTCGCTGGTAGCGATCAAAAGTTTATAGTTTTTAATAGACTTTTAGCGATGGTTTAAGCAACAATTGCTTCTTTTTTGTGTATGTTGTAGTTCTTAAATAATTTTCTGCCAATCTTCGCAAGGTTTGGTGATTTTCTTGCTCTCAGGTGCATTAACAATCCAATCGACGTTGGTATTGTCAGCAGGCGGAAGGCATTAGCCTAAAACCAAGTCCAGATTTATTCCCAACGTATTTTCGGTCCAAGCCTTTCGGATTCAGGCTGCTTCTGAAAGCTGTTTGCAAACGGCCCGGCGGAAAGGATTTCTACAACAGTTTGGGGTTTTAATTAAAAAAAATAAATACAATGTATTTAAAAGCATTGAAGATCAGGACCTTTTGGATCCGAAACGCTCCTTTTTAACCTTTTTTTTTTTTAAGTTGACAATAATTCAAATAATAATCGCCGTGGAAGTGTCGGCCGGAGGTCAAAAGCATTTTAGTAACGTTTTGAAGTGATACAATTAAAATATTTGAAAGATAAAAGGAATGTTGTGCTTCTTTACACTTCCCTGACAGATGGGGGGGAGGGGGGCTTCTGTAACCATGCATGGGGTTAGCTGGGTAAACCGCATTGCAGCCCCATCAATAAATGCCTACAAAGCAACCACAATGAGCATTCAACCTGCCCCAACCTGCCATAGTCCATGTCGCCGTAATAACATTGTCCAGGTCATAGTAACGGTTTGCCTCCATGTCTTGGTTTTTAATTTTGGACCCAGGGTTATTTGCAGAAACGGGGAAAGTGGAAATTGCCCTCCTTTACCCACCGTCGAGGGGCCCGATTTAAACCAGTGGTCCATTGATTTATAATAAAGCCGTTGCGTTTAGCCGCTGGATCGCTGGACCTGGTTTTGTACGGTTCTATTCAGTAAAGGTGAAGACTTAAAAAGTTGGCCTGAACTAACTTGAGAACCAAAAGTCAATCCTCATCGGTGGCAATTTTTTTTTTTTTTTTTTAGGGGAAAAAGTCTTGCATTTTTTTTTCTTATTTGTTCTGTTCTACAGAAGGAGCTTCTAATCCATCATCTTGTAACCAGATGTCGACTGAAACCACAATACACAAGAATTTGGAGCTGGGGGAAAAGAACAATCCACTTCTCAACCCCAAATGAGGCAGTTCCTGCTACCACGCACACCCTCGAAGGTCTATTATACAAAACAAGGGCTCACTTTACACAATATAAGAAGTCTTTTTGTTACATTTTACTTTTGGCGTCCATTCATGAAATACAATGTTTCCACAGCACTATCCAGCCATGCGGGGTAAAAGGCTCCTATTCTATGAACCCAAAGGTTTTCTCCAGCATAAGATTATTTACTCGAGGAACGCTTTAGAAAGATTCCAGAGCCACCTCCTTACCGTCGCATGAACGCGGTGACCCAAATATCACATAACCCATAATGCTAAGCTTTGGTTCAATGAACATTCAATAAAAACATTTTATTCAGTGTTATGATTGCTTTAATTTGAACGTTCAATTCAGAGTATTCAGGATTAATGAGGTGGCTCTGGCACTTTAAGGCCAGCAGCCACCTAATAACATAAGTGCTGCCGACGGCTGGGTATGCGCACTACTGGAGTAGCTAATCCGGTGAGCATGGGGTGCTGTTGGCCAGCGGCCCCTCGGGCATTTGTCCAATGTGCCAGCTGGCTTGTCTGGGACCCCCCAGCACTGTATACAGTAATATAACTCCCAGCGCTGTATACAGTAATATAACCCTCAGCGCTGTATACAGTAATATAACCCCCAGCGCTGTATACAGTAATATAACCCCCAGCACTGTATACAGTAATATAATCCCCAGCGCTGTATACAGTAATATACCCCCAGCGCAGTATACAGTAATATAACCCCCAGCACTGTATACAGTGATATAGCCCCCAGCTCTGTATACACTAATATAACCCCCAGCGCTGTATACAGTAATATAACCCCCAGCACTGTATACAGTAATATAACCCCCAGCGCTGTATACAGTAATATAACCCCCAGCGCTGTATACAGTAATATAACCCCCAGCACTGTATACAGTAATATAATCCCCAGCGCTGTATACAGTAATATACCCCCCAGCGCAGTATACAGTAATATAACCCCCAGCGCTGTATACAGTAATATAACCCCCAGCGCTGTATACAGTAATATAACCCCCAGCGCTGTATACAGTAATATAACCCCCAGCACTGTATACAGTAATATAACCCCAGCACTGTATACAGTAATAACCCCCAGCACTGTATACAGTAATAACCCCCAGTGGTGTATGGCAATGCTAATTAAGCCCAAGATTCACTGCAAAATATTTCACAAAGGTAAATGAAACGCTAAGCGATTCCCCACATCGGTATCCACAAAACTGAAGAAATCATAAAAATGTAAGCAAAATACTACAATTTTTGCAAAAAAAAAAAAAAAAGCAGATAATTAACAGTTTATTAACTGAGAAATTTGTAATTTAATCAACAAGAAGCTAGAAATCATATCATGAAAACCCGAGAAATCGAATACTTGAAAGTTTACAGCTTTTTGGACGTAAAAAACACAGCCTGTGATGTTTTAAATGACTTCTTGTTTATTTAACGCTTTATAGTCGCTTTAAAAGTCACATTTGTGAGACAGGAACACCGTTCAGCAGAAATGCCCCGTGGGGGGTTATGCCGTTCTTAGAAAAGATTGAAGGTTAGAATTTCTGGGATGCTGGGAAATAAAATACCGCGTTATTTTTGTTACAGTGGAAAGGGCTTCGAAGTTCAGAACATAAATAATTATTTTGGGTTAAACAAGCTTTCGTGCTTTTTCTGGACTTGTATTTTAGATTTTTTTTTATTTTTATCCTGTGTTCTTCTCCAGGGTCATACGGAGGGGGGTCTGAAACTGACATGAACCTGCTGGGGGGGGGGGGGCGAGGAAGGGGGTATAAGGGGGCTAGGTTCAGAGCAGGGTTAGCCAAATACTGGATGAATTAAGCAGGACAAACAGACAGCTCACCTCGTGGTGAACTTTTCCTCCAGCTAACCTGCTCCTCACCCGGCCCGGCACAGGTGGAGCACGACTGACGTTCCAGTGAACCCTCACTCCCACCGCCTTCCCCGCGATCTACAGAAAGCCAACTGTGGCGCTTCATTCACATTTTGTGACACGCTGCATTCCGGCGTTATTAATGGAAACTCCAAAAATTCATTCTATGCGGAATGCAGAAGACTTTACCCGTTCAGGACCAGAGGGTTGCGTTACGCGATTAAAAGTGGAGTCCAAAGTGCGGCTTTCAGAAACGTCACGGCGTGCAGAGAAAGTTTTCAAGACATGCTATGTGCAGGAGATATATTTGGAGCTTTAAACAGGTTCATTCTCTTCACTAAATATAAATATATCAAAGGGAATCAGGTTTGTCAATGCAGGGTTGATGCCACGTGGAATGCCACATGGTCCCCCTTTGTCAAAGTTGTGGCCCCTTATTAGAGGTGAGCGACCCGGCCTGTGGTGTAGCATAAGCCACACGCAAGCTAGAGGCACCCACTTTATAAGGAAAGTCCTCTCGTGCCCATAGGGATACCAGCTAAAATCAAAAAACCTAAACAAGGAGGAGTTACAGTCGGTTCTTGCTTGTACTTCCCCACCCCCGAGGAGCCCAGATTGAGCCCGCGCCGCTAACACATTTAAGCAATACTTAAATTGTTTTTTGTACAATGTTTTTTTAAAGGTTTATAAAAATTGGGCTTTTTTGCGGACATTCTGGTTGAAATTAAGGTTTCCAGTTGTGGTGATTTCATTTATTTAATTCGGGACTTTAATTTAATTTTTTTATTTATCTTGGTTGGATGTGACTGTTTTTGTCCATTTTAGAATAAAAATTCATAAAAAATATTTCTACTGCAAAAACAATAGGTTTTTTTTTTTTTTTTTTTTTAACCCTCAGTTCATCCCTTGTAATCCTACATTGAACCCGCATTATATATATATAATTTAATTAAATTTCCTTTTAATTAATGGAACATTTTCAGGATTTTTTCTCATCCAATTACTCTCCCCCTTTCGAAAAATAATTGAATGCAAACATATTAAAAGACCATTCCTTTGGAATCCCAGAGCTCCTGGTGAATTAAGAACCCATGAATGTCTAAGGTGATCTAGTTCTGATCCCCTTCCCTAAATTACTGCTCAATTAAATGACTTTATCGCGCAAAACAAGACCGAAAAGCACCTGTAAATCCACGACAGACCCCGGCCGTAAATCACCAACTAGAAAGGAACGTAATTCACCAAATCCAATTCGGTGAAATTTATTTGTTTTAATATTGCTTTCAACGGGACTTACTTTTTTTTTTTATTAAACTGGTCAAATTGTCAAATTTATAGACAAGAGAAAATAAATAAATTTAAAAAGAAAATCGCTTTGGTGGACCATAAAAGTCATCGCTAGACGCGGTTCTTTGAATTCTTGGAGAATGCTAGCTCCCCGGCCGCCTTTATTTCGCGGACTCTGAATTAGTCCTCGAAGACAGTTGGTGAAATTTACTATTGCAATCGTCCGGGAGAGGAGAGGGTAGTACTTCGCCCATCTATCCAGTAACAGGGCTGTCTGTCCCGTAAGACCCCACGTAACCTTTACTGTTATTTATTAACACTTTCTAGAGCCGTGGAAAATGAACTTTACAAACTTCAGTGCTGATGAACGGGGTGAAGCCCAAGAATCAGCGAATCCATTGTGTTGTGCTGACAGAAAGATACTGTTACAACACACTTCAGCTGCCAACTTACAAGAGTCACCCAATCCATCATGTCGGCCTGTTGGATCACAAGGCAGTGAAACTCAGCCTGGCGTGTTATTTTAGCCTTAGAGGACTGTGAGATAAACGGGGCATGAACCGGCCCCCTGGCAGGGGGTCGACCCCCGGCGCCCTCATTAAAGCGCCAATCAAAAAGAGTAATGAAAGGGGGTAAACGGAATCCTGGCTCCGTGGACTTCAACGGCTATGAAACCGTGAGAGTTTTCCACAAACCGAAAATCTGCTTCTAAAGGAAGGTTTACTGCGAAAAAATTAAATTTTAAGAGTAGAAGAGAGCGCCAGGGGTTAGATTTACTGCCAGGACTTAATAACCACGACCTGGGAGCGATGGAAGCTATTGTCCTACAGGAACTGTCGATTTGGAGTTACAAGCTCCGTGTTACCAGTTCCTCACACGCGTGTTGGCCAACAAACGTGAAATGTAAAGAAATTTAGCGTCCTAAAACTTGATGTTTTTCAATACAACCAAATCTCTTTGTTGCAGTAAAGAATGATCCCAAGACGGCAACGAAGTAAAGACCAAAACGAAGTAATCACCGAAAATCAGTACTCACCATTAAAACTCTGCTTTAAAGCTTTAAAGATTCCTGGCCACGGGCGACTCAGGTCTCTGGCCCTCGATACAGAAGGTCTTCATGACCAAGGGTATATCGCACGTAGACTACGAGGCCCTCCTGTATGTATATCAGATCATATACTGACTCCGAAGATCAGGCGGCCACTGCAGGACTTCTCAAAACCATGTCCGGGGTTCTCCATAAGATTTTTTTTGAGGTTGAGTTCTACTGGATGACCGGTAGCATTAGTATAGAGGCTACTTAACTTTCTGAAATAGGTACCAGGACTGGACTCTGGATTAAAACTACTAGGGACACTTAGTAGCTGATAAAATGATGTACGCTCTGCTCTTACACTCGTGTAGCTTGTGGCCGAGGGTATCCAGCCGGTGGCCATACACCAAGGCACGGGAACGGCCACGGAGTGACAATGGAGGTACGTTAGAGGGGCTATTGGACAACCAAACGTTTGCCCAGCTTGCCCGATGGCATAAATAAGAACTAAAGCAGCAGAAAATCGATACTTTATGTAAAAAAACCACAAAAACAAAACAAAAAAGCGAAGTGACAAGAATAGAGGAAAAGTTGACGTCTTGTCTTGGAGGAAGAGGATGGAGAGAGACAGAAGGTATTTAGAGGAAGGATGAAGAAGGGCAGGGGTTTCTAGAAGGAATGGGGGTGGAGAAGTGTTTGCTCCTGTAAGAAGTGAAATTATATAAAAGAGCCATAATTAGAGATTTCAAGCGATCAGAAATGATATTTTACACAAGAAAACTAAGCCCCCCCGTTACTCCTACCACAACTCCATGTCTTTGTTTAGTTTCATTATTTTGTACTCTGGGACAGTTGGACTACCTGCTTCTTGCACTCTCTTTGTGTTGTTGTTACGAGGGCCAGGAGAAAATAAATGAGGGAAAGTTCAAAGTTCTCAGACTTATAAAATACTTTACTTGGTAGCGACTAAGTAAATACTTTATTTCCATTATAAAGTCAATAATTACTTCATATTTACTCGACAGAATATCCAAAACAGGCGACTCATTATCCTATCGTTAGCTCGTCTAGACTTGACTTGTAAACATTTGGTGTAAAAGATTTGTATGTGAAATAAAATGTGTAATAGGTCTACACGGCCAAGTAATTACAGTCTACAAAAGCGGAATAAATTCCACCAAATCAGGAAAAAAAAATAATGAAACAATTTCTTAATTCCAAATTCTACTTTAAATTGCCATAAATAAGGAAAACTATAGATGAAGGGTAAGAATGATTTGTTTTTCCAGAGAAAAAAAATAACCGTTACTGGGAAGTCATATCTAACTCAAGGCATTAAAAATACCCAAGGGAAGCAGGAACGGGTTTATTAAAAGGTAACATTAAAAGCAAACTATAAAAAATGGAATGATTGGTTTTGAGTTTTTGTACCGAAAAAAAGTTTTACTTTGAAAAACCGTAACCTTTAAAGAACGAGCCACTATAATTATGGTTTATTTCAGCGGTTTCAATGTTTTTTACCCCAAACCTCCAGCATTTGAAGCCAACTATAAAACGCTCAGTTGAAAGAACATCGGGTTGACTGACCTGGGCATCTGTGCGGTCCGGGATTCTTGGCAAAAA
Organism: Spea bombifrons; assembly: GCF_027358695.1. Taxonomy (NCBI): domain Eukaryota; kingdom Metazoa; phylum Chordata; class Amphibia; order Anura; family Pelobatidae; genus Spea; species Spea bombifrons. Next base: position 4,830,586 of record NC_071098.1, read on the forward strand.
AATGATAAAAATATCACAATCTGGTCAGGATTTCAGGGACGAAATCATAAAACGGCATTTCAAAAAGCTTGAACTTTACCTACGCAACGGTTACTTCCGTGCAAAAATGTTAAGAATAGTATCTGAAATATTTCTATCATATAAATAATTATCGATTATGCCATAGGACATAAACATTTTTTTTTTAGCATTCCTCCAAATTACGTGTAATTATTACATTTTATGTGTAATTCTGGGAAAAGTTCTAAGTGAGGGAAAATTGTATTCATATTAGTATTTATATGTATAGCGCCAACAATATCCGCAGCGCTTCTTACAGTCCCTACATTCAAAGGGTCTGACAAAACTAGAACTGGCGGACTAAGACGACCCGATCTATTAGGTAAAGAGGGCCCGGCTCACAAGAGCTTACAATCTAGATCAGGGGCGTACAACCTGTGGCCCTCCAGCTGCTGCAGGACTACATCTTAGCTGAAAGAGCATTATGGGAGATGTAGTCGTGCAGCAGCTGGAGGGCCGCAGGTTGGACGGCCCCCCGCTCTAGATCGATCACTGTGATATTAAAATTTGATAGTTGGGTCCGCATTTTCTTTACAAAGACTCAGAGCAAACACAAAATTGACTTAAAACGTGTAGATTCCGCAGCTTTTACATCCACACGGATGGCTTTGAGCGTCTAATTCCGACCTTCGAGAGTCCGTGAAGATAAAGACAAATAAGTTAAAAAATAAATAAATAAATAAAGAGCGCGTTGCCAAAACCATCTGGAGGAATTCAAAGATCTCGCTGCATTCTGTGGACACTTTGTTTTCGGGCCGGCACAAAATATTAGATTACATCTTTTTCATCTTAACGCTGTCCTCTCGCTGACCCGCGTGTTCCGCAGGAAAATAACATACTCGCTTCTCTGTTTACTTCTCGCGTTTTACGTGGAGCGGCATTGGAACGCAGGAGTCTGGGAGTGGATGAGCATGTTAACAATTACATCTGTCAGGAAAGAGGTTTTTAGGAAAATGAGCCTTTTTTGGTTAATTAGTAGTATGGAGCGCCCTTTATCATTATATATGCATGAAGAAGCGGAGCGGGTTTAAAGGGGAACGCACGCCATTTTCTTTTTATCGGCGGTATAGGCGTGTAGTCCGTAGAGCACGTAGTAAAACGTCCTCTGTTTGTAGTCTTTGCTTTCTGGTTCGGTCCGTGTGAACTGGCTGCTGTCTCTCGAGTCTTCCGGGCGCTCCAACGTCGGCTCTCTCAGCCAGACCACGGACACCATAGGTCCCTGGACATTCTCTGCCGTCAGACTCCCCTCGCGGGAAGCCACATATTGCTGAAAGTAAGGGTCCAGCTCGCGGCCTCTTGCGCAATACGTGACCTCTACTCTTAAGTGATGGCGTAGAGTACCAAGTTCCATGTCCCACCGTCTTCGGAGCGCGAGGACGACTTCCAGGACGCGACTGACGACACCGAGAAGTGCCAGGGTACTGAGTATTCTCTTAACGCTACGGGTAGGTAAAACTGAAAAGCTCTTAAACATAAAACATTATATTAATAATAATCAAACCTTTTGGGCACAATGATGCCCAACACATTTGGTTTATGGGTGGAGGAGGAGAACAGGTTGGCCAAAGCCAAAGTTCACCATCCATGTAAAATCCCAACTGCTGTGAAAATTGTGATGTCAGAACAGGGGGATCAATAGGGTTTTGGAAATACTTTTTTTTAAGACAAAAAGGTAAAAAACCCTAATAAATAAGAAAAAAAAAAACCACCGTTGTGCTCTTGAATAGTCTATAGAGGTCGGTGACCACGTCCTTCAGGGAAGATAAACCGGTTTTAGATGCATTGCACTTTGGTTTAAAACGATTCCATTTCTCCTCTCTATGAGACAGAGCGATATTATCCTGATTTAGGAAAAGGCTTTATCGACAGGTCTGCTTTAATACATCACCTTTATCGCCGCCTAAAGAAGCATCAGCTTGATTTGTTAGGCTGATCTTCTCGGGTAAACGCATGTCGTCCGCAGCCTAGTCGGCTGTTTGACTTTAAGTAAAATCGATAATGTTTCTGTTATGCTTTCCAATATTGATTTTGAATGCATCAGGCTGCGATCCTCGCTTAAAGGGACCTCGAAATCAGACGAAGCGATTGAAATTTAACCATTTATTCCACCTTAAGACAGGATCTCCATGGCTACCATTTCAGAAAATTAGAATGTTTAGAATGTTTGAAGGGCTGGCGACCAGACGTCTGTCACTCTAAGAAAGGCCTAATTAAAGAACAGCTCAGGACACGGTATCTGCTGGGCCGGAGCACCCGAGGCTCCTACTAGTGGCACCGGCATCTCGAACGTTTGTAGACTAACCGGGTCGTTTAGTAAAGAAACCTACATTGATGTGGAACCGGCAGCATCTATCTGCAAGGAGCTAAAGTGGGTTTACCGCGTGTCGCCCTCGTTCTTTTCTCTAAACCTGCTTTGAGGCTCATTGGTATTCATCAAATTAACCAATTACAGCCTAAAATCAGCAAAGAGACTGTGGGTTTAGTTTAAAAAAAAAAAAAAAAAAAAAGAAAAATGGACTAGTATATAAGATTTAAAGACTCAAACACTTACAGTATAATGCTACACAGAAAAAAAAATGTTAATTCTACAACTGCATGGGGAAAAAAAACCCCAAAAACGTTCTTTGCCGGAAAACATAATTTAGGATTCCAACGTCTCTCTAAGAAAAACACAAACATTAACATCGATCTTTATTCAACGAACTCAAACGCACACCTTTTTCTCAAGAGAAAAAAAAAAGAGTAATGAGATCCGCATTATTCTTATTCACTAGTAACTTTTAACGTCCTATTCACGAAAACATTCGGGATAGCCCCCCCCCCCCGCGCATGCACCATGTTTCCGGACGCGGGGTCCGGCAGAGATGCATAGATTCGGTACAGTATTTGCAATCGATTTTGTTTCGACGTCTAAGGAATTTCATGTAAACAAATTCGACATCCTACGTCAAAAGAATTTGAGTTTTTTTCCCCCTCTGTATTTACATCAAAACCTAGATTTACATATTTACAAAGTTAGCAAAATAAAGGTCTTTCTGTAAAATGAGCACAATGTTAAATTTATATATTTATATATGTATATATATATTTATATCACAATTTAAATATTACTAACCCATAATATAAATTACCCCGCTATCACAAATATACTATAAAGGCAGCAGTAGTGCACGTTACCCAAAAACCTTCGTATTGATACTAATTTCACTTGTTTTGGACTCTATGAAGCGTAAGCTCTTGTTCAGTGGTAAGGAATACTTTAAGGCTCTATATCCAGGTGCTCGTTGTCCTCCGATGATCGTAACATCAGCTGCTGCTCGTAGTAAAGACTCTTCGCATAATTTATTTCCTGGGAGATCTTCACGGCCAGCGTTTCGGACTTCACGTGGACCTTTACAGTGAGAACGGAAGAAATAATCGATATTATTGGGCAGGGATCCAGAAAGACGTTTTCTAAACCCATTATTTTAAATCATTGACACCTCTTCCATGTCACTGGTTGCTCCATCATGCAAAGTCCATTCCCAGTTTGTCCCTATACTGGAACACGCCACAATGGACTGGTCCAAATGGGACAAATATTTGGGTGGCAAACCGTTATTTAGGTGTCTAAACTGCTTACAGGTGATTCATTTTAACAGTCTGGTAATTTAGGAAAAAACATAAATAAAACGTTTTTTAAATAGCCAATTTACTATAAAATGTGTAATGACATAGGTACAACTCCAAAATATATACTTAAGGGTAGGCGCTATATAAAAAAATATTAAATAAATATTAAATATTTATTAAATAATAAAAAATGCAATTATTCTAAAAATAAATAATAAAATAATAATAAAAAATTATGAAATATATATTATATATATTTAATTATAATGGCTGTATCTATGATGGAGGAACTCCAAAATCTTTTTCCGAAAACTGTTTTTTTTTACAAATAATAATTAATTATTTGGATGTTTTTTGGACAGATAGAGAAAACCTTTTTTCGGGGAAAACACTAAGATTTTGATGATCTCAAGCTCTTACCATAGGCTTCTGATGAGAGGGTCCCGGGAAGGCCACCCCACTGCTTGTATTTTCCGCTTTCTTGGTGAGCTGCACGTAGATCCTGCCGTGGTCCTTCGACACTAAGCAGTGATATAGATCATCGTACTTAATTTCAAGGAATATGGCGTCCCGGTCTACGTAATCTCCCCACTTCAGGAAATAAACTGCTTTGGATGAGATCAGCACGCAGTAGCTATCTATGTGCTCGACTGCAATAAAACTGGGGGGGGGGGAGAACATAGAAGAGGAAAGTTAATGAAACCCATCTGAAAATACATCGATACACATGGATTAAAATGACATATGACGCTGTTCTATGTATAGTTCATAACAAACGTGATGATCTTAATGGACATTTTCATGATTTGGCTGTTCTTGTCTGTTTCATAATTTGGCCCATGTCCACGTTATTATGAGTTAGGGAAAACTTGGTTATAGTTTCCCAGTTCACTTTACTTCTTACTTCTGACTTTAAGCTTCGTCACTTCTGCCTCCAACTATGAAGACACTAGCGGATCTCATTAGATCATAGAATTAGATCATAGAATTAGATCATAGAATTATATGGAAAGTTGGTAGCGGTACGACTCGGGTTGTTGGTCTTCAGGGATAATACCAGACTATATCACAGAGGTGCAGGTACCCCACTGTGCCCCAGGGAGCCCACTGTGATTGGGCTCCCTGGGGCACTACTGACTAAATGGGCTGTTTGGGGAGGTTACGATGTCTCCTGCAACCCGTACATTAAATAGTGGATTGCGCCCCGGCTGCCAGAGCATTCTGTACCCCCCAAGAGGCAAGAGCCAGAATGTGATGTCATATCCCAGCTCTCGACAGAGAGGACCGCAGTGATGATGCAAGGCCTGGCCGGTGGAGACGGGCACTTACGAATACGCAATGGTCTCTTACAAAACAAAGGTAAAGCTCGAAGAAAAGAAAACCCATATGAATCGAATGAGGTAAGAAAGGGTTAAAAAGTTCGTGGAAATAGTGACATCTCCAGCTACTCACCATTCCTCCGGGATGTTGTCCGTCAGTCTGAAAAGCTGCTCTTGTCCCTCGGCCTGAATATCCGAGTATCTCGGTAGGAGTCCTTGGGGACTTGTGCAACAACGTGGCCTCCTGACCCTCTGAACTTGCATTCTGCCAGAAGACATAAGGATGTGTTTAGTATAATAACGCAAAACACAAATCCCACAAATCAAAGACGCCGGGTTTTTTTTCCAGCAACTGTGTTTTAAGGGCAAAATTTAACAGTTTGTTAAACGTCAGGCCAATTAGCGAAAAAGAAATCCAAATAAATGTTCATTTTAACCGAGAGGCAAAGCGGCGCGTGGGGGACAGAAGACCATGAAGGACAACAATATCTCGCAAAGCGATGGAAACCATTAAAGGAAACTTTTACTAAACTTTCTTTTTAAAGGGGAACGGTCACAGCTTTTAGTGTCACTATTTATAAGCTTAGGCTCTTTGCCTGTCAAAGATTGTTTTACAAACAGCAGTCAGTGGCAAAGCCAGCATTATCTGCTTCATTTCCCCCCATCCTTACAAAAGGCTGCCTGAACCAATCAACAATAACCAGGAACTTAACAATAGGGGAGAGATAACGTAAGATGAGCATACACATATATCGCTTATATTAATCTATTACAGGTGTCTCATTTACTGCACAGAAATGGGGAAAATCACAGGCCCACTTTAACACTTTAATGGCATTACAAAAATACACGGTGTTATTCCTGTTTATGGGCCAGGACGGGTTATGTATCCATGGCACGGCCACTAAAAACCATTAATACGAGACCCTCCATATCTACGTCGCAGGTTCCAAGCAGTAAAGACATTTTCCCTACTCCTTTCATCCTTTTTTCTTGCGTATAACTCAACTTTCTGTTTTCATGGAATAGAGAAAAAGATCACGAAAAAACACAAATGCCAAAAAGTGATTTGGAAGCCAAGCTAGTCACAACGGCTCATTTTTCCGCAGCTCATCACAATGGGATCAAAAGCAAACCAGACATAAGAGACAAACCAAAGGAGGTTAACGTCGCTGCTCTGTCTGGATCTACAATGAGGCCACTTCCAGCCTTTGTGGTCCTAATAAAGACTGGGATTTATACGTGGCTTTCTTCTTCTCCCCAGCTCATCGGGGAAAATACACCTTAGGCCACCTGTTCAAGTATAACTCTCATTACTCTCAGCATTCTCAGACAGTGCTTTATGTGAGTTCAACAGCGGCTCAGAGGCCGGGGAGACTCTGGGGTCTACTCAACTAAATTTAAGATTTTAGCTCCTTGACTTGACTAAATCATTGTGAAGCTCCAACCCAGGTGGGCTTCTGCGGCAGGAAGAGCTTGCCTGGCCCTGTATGATGTATAGTTAAATTAGTGGGATTTCTTCAGAGCCTTCCCTATCTTTTAATTATGCTCTATGCAGGGCCATCTCAGCCCTTCCCGGGTCTAGGTAATGAATAGCCAAGTCGGGGAGTCGTTAGATATCCAAATCAAGACAACCGGTAACTTTGTAACATTTAAGTGTTCTCAGATGGTAACATTGTAACTTAGCTTGGAAAAAAGACCCAAGTCCATGAAGATATTAAAAATATATATTATTTCTGGATAATATTCAACAACGTTTTGGAAGGAAGCGACTCGAATAGCGTTTTTCCACGGTAAAGACGTTTTATGGCACGAACGCAACAGCTTTCTACATCTGTATAATGCATCCAGTGTTCTACGACACATAGGATCTGTATGATCTATACGAGTACTGAATTTAAATGAAACGCAAGCATAAATAGAAATGAGATGTAGGTGTTGTGAAGCCTTGCCAGCATGCGGGACGCGATTTTATTGGCCCTCAGCATTAAAAGTTACAAAGGAGCCTGGAATAAGACGGGGAAAACGTCTGCACCGAACAAAGACCCCACTGTACCCTGCGGCTCCTGGTGGGATAACGGTCAACCTGGTGATAGCGTTCATCACCAAGGGTCCTCAAGGGTAATGTTGGGTTTTTTGTGTTTCCGTCCGAGCGTCAGAACGGACAGCAGCAATTGTCGCAGTCCGTCAAAACTTGCCAAAAGTGGTCTGTTTGGACTGGAAGGCGAGCAGAATTCCACACGATTCAATGTTTCTGAAGCAAAAAAAAAGTCCTCTGCAGCCCGTTCCTCCGTCTCAAGTTACTTTCTGTAAATAATAAGGAACGCTGATGATTCTCCAAGAGCTGAAAAAAATTGAAACAAGCAGAGCAAAGCGTAGTGTGGCCCACATCTGGGTTACATTAAACACGCACTCCATGGTTTTTTTTCCTGATTCTTTTTTAATGAGCACACAAAAGCCATACACGACGGCGATGCCCTCGCGTCTGCTGGTCACAGCAGGGGAGAACTCCGCTCCACGAAGATACAATAGAGACCGGCAACGGTGTGATAAAGTTCAAGCACCCCTCGATAGGACAGGGACGTGTCTCTCGGCGAAGAGAATAAGTAGACTGCTCAAGATCAGAAAATTATATTAAAATAGTTATTTCCTGTATCCGACTCGATGGATAATGTCCAATTTGTCCCCAATTTCAGTTTTGACAAGACTTAACAGCCTCATATTGGTATGGGCTTGTCTCCTAAGTCATTAGCACAGGCTTCATAAAGCAGACCTATCACCCCCTAACTATAACAATTTAAAGTTCCATACGCCCCCAAAAATTCTAGGTGTCCAAATCGGGACACCTCGGTTGGGTAGTGTGGCAAGTGGGACGGTGGGACTTGGCAGGAAAGACTGAAGGGGAATCAGTTGTCTGATCTAAATCACCAAAGCGTCACAAGGCGGCCCCGTGACGGCCCATCCTGGGTCGCAGATCGGACGATTTCCCCAACAGGCCCATGCTCCCCACTGCCCGAAAATGCGGCACGGTGGGGCAACAACTCGCGGCAGTGCCTAACGCTGGGACTGTCCCACGAAGACCTGTATACAATGCAGCTGAATTAAAACATACCCATTAGGGGAAAGCATTGGGAGTTGGCACCTATAGGCATGACCCTACATCTCCAGAATTATTGGGTTCCTTTAAGTCAGGGATGTGGAGGAAGGCAAATACTAAATCATAGAATACCAAAAACATTGCAATATGGAGGAAAAAAAGGGGTTCGCTGGCCCTTTAATGAAAGAGCTATGAGCCATTAGAAGCCAGAGGAGCGATTTAAAGCTCTGCGGTATTCCCAAGGGCTTACTATATATTCATTTAATGTACGGGAGACAAACAGAGTCAGGGAGGAGAAGGGGGTGAGTTATGGAGCCCGGCTCTCTACTTAAGCCGAAATGTGTAATGCATAAAAAATAGTGTCTATGATTTCTGCTTTTTACTGCTGACCTTCGTTTCAATTTACAAGATGTAATCTGTCACTGTCTGAAAGCGCCCGCCGGGTGTAACGGACTCGCGCTTCGTTGTAATTCATCCGCTAATGATTGAAAGTAAAACGGGGGCTTTAAGAGACAGATGAAGTATGTGTGTGCGTGAGATACCTGACAAATTAATGGAGTCTTATCTTAAAATTTCCATTTTAACAGCCCCTGTAATGTCAGCGTGCGGCAGCGAGACGAGCGCTTAATTCATTTATCCCAGGAAGTTTTAGCAAAACCGCACGTAAACGGATACGGTATCCAGCCGTATATCAATGTCACGAAGCGCCATCGCGTCGAATAAAACATTTTTTATAGAAATGATGAGAAAAATTGTGTGCGTTATTCAGGATTCCATTAGCGTTACCCTCATTATTACTTCTTGATTTGTATAGCACCAGCATATTCCGCAGCGCTGTACAACGGGACCCTAAGCTTTATCTCACCTCTATGTCTATATGTTTGGGTCCCTGATTTTATGGAGGCCTTATCGCCATGGCAACCAATGCATCACTTTAAAAATGTCCTGGATTTAGAGTTGCTCTCGAATTTCTGCCTATGGGGAAACAAGATTTTAAACCAATTGGTGATCGGGTTCAAAGAACCTTTACCCCCCCCGTAAGGGTCAAAGGTTCACTTGTCTGCCCTAATAGAATTGAAGCGTATTAGACTTTAAGTGTCCGCCTGTATTCCTTCTTCTTGATGGGCTGTTAAGGGGTTCATTCAGGCCGATTTCCCCGGAGTGTCCGTCCTTGTTGCCGGTTAATCCACTTGACATGTTTAGCTATTGTTTCTGGCAATTAAGCTCTGCTATTCAACAAAAGGCGCATTTGACCTCCCGTCCTTAAAGCTCGTTGAGTCATGGAATTTCATAGGGCAGAAAAGAAGCGAGAGCGGCATCTCGTCTTGCAAAAAAAATAATAATACCGGTAATAAAAAAAACCCCAGACTGGCCTATTTATACAATGCTTTATTATTATTTATATAGACAAAGATGCCCCGAAACATTAAGTTAAGAGGGTCCTGCTCGCGAGAATTAAAATGCCAACCCATTAATAACGGCAGATTCTTAACATTCCATGAACATTTTCAGTGGCAAAAGTGTTAAAAAGCTCCGTAAAGGACTTTTACAAACATCATCGTGACGTTCTTCTAGTAACTATAGGTTCCCTCGACATGAAATCAAAGTCACAGCGAAAGTTCATAAACACGGTCCGGCCAGATCCTCCACGGTGTGGGATTATCGGTGGGAAATTGTATCACTCTCCCGGAATTGGTTTGCCCGGTATCTTTGGCCAACGCTGGAACCAACATACGTCTTGGTCATCATTATCCATTCTGCCTCCTAATGCTGGAGTCGGTTCCTCACCCACCTGCACCATCTATTGGGGCGGTAATATCTCATCTTAGCCTGTCCGGTTCCCTACGTATGAGGACACGGACATCATAGCCCAACAAGGCCATCAACTGTGATCGCTATAGGTGAATGATTATGGCCGGGATGACTAGGATGCAGTGAGAAACATATAGTACTGGCATAACCAATCTTATTCTATGAACGTATCTTCTAAATGTCACCCATGAAGTGTCAAAGTTTGCATATTACAGGCAAAGAGATTCTAAATCGTATTTGTTAATAGAAATGAACCCTAACAGGATAAACAAGGAGCTGAAAGCTCCAGACAGGATCTGACCGCCCCGAGACGCTAAGCGTTCGTTACAGATTAGGGACGCGGTTCTCAATCAATTTGCATTTTGGAGAATGCATATTTCTCCGCGTTTTGTACAGAATGTACCTCCTTTTCACTCAGGAAAAAAAAAAGAATGGTTACATTTAGCTTGCAGACCACATAATAGCAGAAACGCGTTTCCCCGGCGCTTGTCCTGAAAAGGATCTTTCAAAAAAAAAAATGTAACGAAAAAATGCTTTTTAGAAATACAAAAAAAAGGAACACTTTTACCATAACTGTGAAAACCGCAGGAGGGCTGGAGAAGGGATCCCCGCCTATACCTAACATAATTGTTATTGAAAGATGGCTTATGAATGGCTACAGTGTACATTACATTCCGTGTGAGAGGGTTAAACAGAACGGCCTCAACTCTTTTTAAACTTTTGCCCTCTGGATGTGTACTCGTTGGCTTTAGTACAAAATTTGAGCTGTATTACACGCCTTAACGATCTAGTTCAACTGCCGGTCAAACTCGGAGCCTGGCAGGCAGCCAGACCACAATCAGCGTGACACACAACACCCCCAGGCCCCGGCTCCCAGATCATTGGGAAGTCTGGTCTCTTCTATCTGCCTGCTCCGGATAAATCCATGGAGCAAAAAAAAAAAAGAACTTGGGATTTTTTTCCTTGGGTCGGCCCACGCGGGCCTCCTTTTGTCTGATACAGTGCTAAGCGAGATGTGTTTTTGGTGACTTCAGAGGTTGTTAAGTCCGGGTTGCAGAGCTTATTGATTGCTGAAAGAAGGAGAGTTCAAGAGAAGTGGAGCGCGAGGTGGACAACGCCGTCCCAGCAGGACGTGGACACCAAAAAACACGAGCGTCCGATCTCTCGTCGAGAAAGCAAAACCCTGAGGAACGTTTCATGGCAGACCAGCTAGAAGCTCTGAAAACCCCCCGGCGCGTAATCTCAACCAAATGTCCCGATCGGTTACGAAAAGTGGAAATGATCAGGTCGGGCAATTCATTTTGATTACGTTAATGGAGGATAATTGTCTTCTGCTGTACGGAAGGAAGTTTTAAGAGTTTTTCCCCAGATGAAATTGGTCACGGTCCAACAGAGTATCTGAAATGAACGTCTCCGATCTGCTCCCCCTCCAGCAGACTCGAAAAACGTGTCCAGAGCAGAAATGGAGTCAAGGTTGGACCTCCATCGCTGAACGATACCGGAGAATGGAGAGCTTACACTATGGACATGGTGGACTTTTAAAACAAATACATGAAAAATGTTACCAATAACCGGAATCTGGGAAACAAGAGTTATTCTACCCAATAAAAATATTTAAGAAAGGGATCCGGGCCAAAATAGTGACGGGAAATAAATAGTTCACGCTACTAAGGGTTTGCCCGTTTATGGCCGATCTGAGAGCAGGAAAGTCCTCGGAAGAAGGACTTTGGGGATTGGTTAGGAAAGGGCCAAGTCCAGTGAGTTACTCCTACAAGAAGGGCCCAGAATAATGCATAGTTAATATAAACATCTTGAGTCAGCTCGCTCATCTAATGATGTATTATGAAGAGTCTGCTCTGTCCTGGCAGGAAGGATTGGGTCGGTTCTAAATAATGTATAGTGATGTCGGAGAGTTGGTAAGTAAGTAGCTACGCGGGGGGGGGGGGCTGTGGGACATTAGGCAGGGGTGGTAGAGAACCAAAAGGATGATATGACTGTTATCGTTACGTTATATAATATTGGATTGGGTTAGACCAGGGGTTCTCAAACTGCGGCCCTCCAGGTGCTGCAGGACTACATCTCCCATACTCCTCAGCCAGCCCCTTAGCTGAAGGAGCATTATGGGAGATGTAGTCCTGCAGCAGCTGGAGGGCCGCAGTTTGAGAACCCCTGGGTTAGAAGTTGCCATAAAGTTGCCAGTCTCCCTGTCTTCATCCAACCCAATCCAATATTATGTAGCATAAAGATGTTAGGTTGCCAGTCCACAGCTATAGAGAAGCTGATTGGCTGTGTAATTGACCGGGAGACTTAAAAACCCATACAAAAAGAGCATGGAAGGGATTCAGTCATGGTGTAAGTCTATTCCATGAGATGGAAGCAACCAATACCGAACCATTCCCAGAAATAATAATCAGGTAAAACCTTGCCTCATCCCTATTTTTTTTTTTTGAGAATGCTAACTGCCATGTGACTCAAAAGCAGCCAGCCATAGGCTGTTGCTTTAGGATTAGTGATATATGTAGCGCCGCCATATTCTGTAGAGCTGTACAACATAGGAGCTGAAAAGCTCCTTAAAAGTTTGTGTTTTAATTTGATTAAACCTTCAGAGTAAAGAATAAAATGAAAAATCGTGGCGGAACAGGACCTTCAAACGAACTATCCCCCAAAATACAATTCACAATCAGAAAGCGAATTTCTCAATGAAATCAAAATCCCAACGCAGTTCGCACTTAATAAAACGGACCCCCCAACCATTAATATTCAAATCCACAGAAAAACAACAAAAAAGGTGGGGGGGGGCTCTCGGAGCGTTAACTATTTATAAACAAAGAAGTAGAATTATTTTCTTTGACCGCTTAGAACAGAAAATGAAACACCTTTCCAGCTGCGTCCCCCCCGTATTACAGCCAATAAACATAAAAGGTCTGTGTTTTTATTATACTAGGGTTACAAAAATATACTTTCCTGGTGGAGGAGGTCGGTAGGAATTATCGTATTTATCCCCGACGCGCACCGCAACTGTGCGAAGAAAAAACAAGCAAATCGATGTATATCTGCGCGTTTCCAAAACAAACAACAAATACTTGGGATATCTTCCAGTTTTCGGATCTATAGGGGGTTACATAACATCATTCCGGAATCTCTCGCGATCCTCAGTAGTAGATACAAAGAAACATAGAATTTGGGATTTAAATAGGGATTTTTTGTTATACAGAGAAACACAGAACCTGCAGGCAGATCGGCCCCATTCGGCCCCCCGTCTAGTCGCCCCTGTCTCCTGCTGTAAAGACTCAAACCTTAATCAGTTGTTGGTCTCGTCTTAGATTCAGGAGCCGTATGCCCACCCCATGCATGTTTAAATCCACTCATTGTATTACCCTCTACCACTTCTGCTGGGAGGCTGTTCCATTTAGCTACCACCCTCTTTAGATTACGGCCTCTTGTTCTAACATTCCTGGTATTGGTATAGAATTTAAAGGGACACTCCAGCCATCATAGACATATTAATGTCAAGTGCCATCTTCAAATTAATGCCCACGCCTCCCAGATCCTTTGGTGAAGTGCTTTGGATGGGAAATTGTTTGCCAGTCACCATGCGCAATATACGCTCTGCCAGCCAGCTCCAGCATCGGCTCGCATGATATTTTCATGCCAATCTTGGATACTAGAGGGGTGATATGTTTCAGCTCTGGAGCTGCAGCTTCCCCTAAAGATTTTTTCCATTGCTCTCTTGCAGATGTAGAACGCAGATTAAGGCACTTTCACGGTGCTTTTTTTTTTTTTGTTGGTGAGGCTAAATTGGAAACGGGAGACTTCCTGCAAGAATCAGACAAGTGCCAGAAAGTCTTAAATACCGAGGAGGTCGGACAACGTGGGAGAGCCGAGGAAACCTAAAACACTGTTAATTAAACCTAATACTGTCACGGCCAGCAGCGCTGCTTAAAAAAAGTAAGGTCTTAGTATGAAGGTTGATTTTTGGCCGTAGACGCTTAAAAAAACCCCCCAACAAATTAATTAACCAATTAATTAAGCTGTCGTCGGCTGCAGGCCGGTGAGTTCTGTTTGTTAGCCTTCCCTAAAACGGGGTGAAATAAGATAAAGCATAGAACGGACCCAGTACTGTATCAATGCTTACTAAATCTAGCTATCGATAATTGCAGAGGACCATATGAAGAACAACAATTTCTCCATTCCATCACTAAGTCATGGGGCAAAATTGTCCCTGACCTACGACTCACTGGACCCGCAACCCATTTAGTATTTAGTGCCCGCTTCTGTTCTCCCAACCTCTCTGAAACTTGGCTGAGGGTTACCGGTGCTGCAGTCCAGGCAACTTCATTGCTACACCTTGTGGAGCGAAGCCGTGCCTATCGTGTTACCCGTACGTTCTCCAATTTACGAACAATGTGCGGCCTTTAAACCCCCGCTACGCAGCTAGAGACCCCGACCCATCTGCTGTGCAGACCCAACCGCCTCGGCACGAGCATAGTTTATAACGGGCCGGCAAGGGAACTACGGAAAAGGGTTAACGGGCACGTTATCGAGGGTAATTTCCTGCTGGATACAACCCACGGTAATTTTTTTTTAACCCTTCGAGTACCGGCAGGATGCTGGTAGTAATAATAAATAAATAACCAGTCCAATAGTATTCTTGAAAGGCTTTCATTCGAATTTGGTGAATTGCGCGAGGACAGCCAATCAAAAGTTCAGCCGCGGGTCTCTGAATCACAGGACGCTCGCCCAAGTGACCCGCCGCCGGCCCGACGCGCACAGAGGAGGCAGATGTCTCGCAGGTATTCTGGAAACATTCACTCCGGCCTGAAACGCCGCTCCGCCGTCATGTGGGGTTCTTGGCTGAACTCTGCCTGAACCTGAGCGGCGTATCATTTACAGTACACATAAACAATTGTGCTATGATCACCTGCTTCAGACACAGGGTTCAAAGTAAGTTTGCGTCCCCGCGCACCTTCTCTCCCTCCCTCCGTTCAGTACATTTCCTGAAAGCCGTGATGCTTCGGCATGCGCTGGAGACTACATAAAAGCTCATGGCGTGATTATTACATCTAATATGTTAAGACGGACAGATTGTGGGGGGGGGGGACAGTTTTTTTTTTTTTATTATTTCCAGGGACGCGTTTAGTGTTTTATTTATACGATTTCAGAAGAATGAAAAGCATCAATACTAAAAAAGAAATAAAAAAAATAATAACACCCCCCCCATTTTTTCCTAATATATAGATGATTTTTCAAATCTTATTTAATATGGTAAATGCCTTTAATGACATTTATAGCAAAAAAAATGATCTCAAATATATATATATGTGAAATATGGTTTAGAAGGAGACAGAAGTCTTAATAAAGGGACTGTTTTCTTCAAAAATAGGGGCATTTGGCATTTCCCCCAAGACAGCACACCGATTGGCCACCAATAGGGTTGATTAAACGGGCAGAATCCCATTTATTGTTGGGTATAATATATTATTTTTGTTGGCTACCCCATCCTCTCGTCCAGACAAATCTCCCGGAGGATTAGTTGAAAACGTCTTATTGTTTTGAAGCAATTGGACACCACTTTATCATCCTTCTTATCTCTCAGGCTTTCCATTAGTCCTATTTTTACTTATCAATTCTCTTGTTAATGCGGGTATTAGTATCTCAAAGACAAAAAAATACAGATAATATCCTAAGGGGTTTTGCTCAGTGACAGGAGGCTTATAGAAGCTGATAAAAATGAGGTTGTTCGGTCCTGGTCATTATTGGGGACACTTACCCTAAAAATATACGGAAAAGAGAAGGAGAGAAGAGAAGGGATAGAAGAGAAGAGAGAGAAGAGAAGGAGAGAAGAGAAGGAGAGAAGAGAAGAGAGAGAAGAGAGGGGAGAAAGGGGAAAGACAGGGAGAGAAAAGCAGGAAATGAGCAAGAAGTAGAGAGGAGAGAGAGAGAGAGAAAAGAGAGGGAGGAGAGAGAAAAGAGAGGGAGGAGAGAGAAAAGAGAGAAGAACCATAGGAGCAGGAAGTAGTACGAGGTTGGCTAAAATAGGTATGTGTGAGTGGGCTGGGTTACTAGTAAGACACACCCCTTTAGCAAGCCCCCCCCCCAAAAAAAATATATGAAGCACTGCCCTGGGTCAGCGTCGATTCTGGGTACTGACACCAAGTGTGAGCATACGGGACAGACACGGGTTTTAATAGAAACCTCAAAATATACGACAACGGAATTCATGCCGACAGAACAAAGTCACCGCTAAAATTCTACATTCTACGGTACGAAAAGTATCTTTCGCAAAAAATGAGGAATTCTGAGCGTTTGTCATCACAAGTCAACGAAAAAGCCAGTTACTGTAATAAATAAAGACGTCAAATCGATTTTAGGCTTGACTGATTGAGGGAAATTTGCTAAAGTAAAATATTTGTAACACAAAACTGTACTGAATCTAATTGGGAAGCATTCATTGTGGAATTCCAGGACTTGATTCAAAGGGCTGAATGCCTGCTTGGAAAGCACGATATTCCGCTGGACGCGAGTTCGCCAATTAAACTGCCAAAAAAAACTGGCTGTTGTACTCCGTAAACTAAAAATTAAACGGGACACAAATTAATGCTTAAAATGAATAGTTAAGAAACTATGTTAAAAAAAAAAAGCTATATGGTCTTGAAAAGGAAAGAACAATTGTTAGAAGTCCGGATATTTTAGATCTTGGAAAGGGACCCTTTAAATTGGCAGCCGGACAAGAGATTATGGTTGTGACTTTAAATTTCCAGTTTTCGGTAAATTAGATACTTCTGGTATTTGGCAGCTGAAGCCAACAGAACAAAGTTCAAAAGTAGCTACATCTGATACTCCGTTTGGATGACGGCGGGGGGATAAAGTAGCGTTATATATCTGGACGATGGGTACACGAAGAGCAGATATTGAGGTTTCAGGCTCGGAGTTATGCCGAATTGGCTTGGAATAGACCTCAGCTGCGAAATCAATAGACAGACCTGAGACTGGGAGGAATACTTTGGAAGATCGGATCTAGAACGGGAGAAGGCCCATTTACAAAACGTACGAAAACGGGTTCGGAGAATAAACAGCTAAATGAAGGTTGAAACGCCAACGGCAGCTTTGGGCTTGCGGGCTCCGTAGGGTCACCCGAGATGAGAGAGGAACCAACAGAAACGTCAAATATGGGGGGAAAAAACCAGCGTTTAAAACGAGATGTGTCCAAATATTTCATGACTGGGCTAAAGTTACTTAAAAAGGAAAACAAAAACCAATGGGAACCTAAACTAGTCCTCTTAAACTTTTTAAAGGGTTGTCCGCGGCCATTTTTTTTAAAGGGTCAAAGCAATCTAAATTAATATTTAATTAATCACGTAAAAAAACTAAAACCACAAAGAGAAAGCTGTCGACAGTTAAGGTAATTCTGATAAAGGGAATATAAAGGGGTACATATGTTTCTTTGTTGCGTGTTCATTAATGATGAATAACTGGCTGGTACTGAAAGGATTAACATATTTTGTCGCCCCTCCCCCCCAAAAAAACCTGAAAATGACAGCATTTTCCATTGTTCCACAGCTGTGTGACGGCGAGATAAATCCAGGGATATAATTGGTAGTAAATTACTAATTCCTGAGTCTTTCAACAGTTTTCAATCTAGGAGAGTACGTAGGAAAGGATAAAAGGGACTCGCGAAGCCTAATCCAGCGAGCGGGGCTTTGATACAAAAATCATGTTAAAAGACAAAAAAAAATATATAGTCAGCGACTAAGGAGTCCGTGTAATAATAGCCCACCGTGGCCCCCTTTACAAGCAAACAGTGGGAATATCTAGTTTGAGTACTGACCACCCACATACAAAAAGGACCAAAAGCACTGAAATTGCTAGAAATGTATATATTTTCTAGGAATACTAGCACCCGGGCCGTGAGTACCCACAAGGCACTTTGCCCCATCGCAGTGTCCCGATCGCTGGCAAAATTATTATTAATATTAACGTTTTAAGGCAAAACAATACTTTATCGACACAAACAATAGTAAATAGGATAACAAAAGTGTGCAGACGAACTTTACTTGTTGGGAAAATGTGTCATATTTTCATTGTAAAGGCAACATTCCAGTATTAGTTTCAGGCAAAATGCTTCGTGCACATGCACAGGAAGTGTACTCAAGTATGCTTCCTTTTTTTTAGTAGAGCCAGCCAATCAGAAGTCTCATTTTCTAACGCCAATAAGTAAAGAGCGCATGCACCGATTCGCATGCGGTAAAATGCTTTGGGGCCCATGTAAAATGGACTTAAATTTGCGTGAATAAATTAAAAATATTAAAATATATTAAACATTTTTTGGGAGACTAGCCAGTCCCTTTAAAGGGCAATTATTTCAAAACCACTGGTAAAAAAAAAGGTTTGAGCAAATATTGAGCGCACCTGAAAAACATGATCAGGGGCAGAGTGTTTATTACCACGCTTAGGATAAATACCCCCCCCCCACTCATAAGAGCGTAAACGTTGAGCAGTTAGAAGTCACGTAACATAAGCATTGGAGAAAAATGAGAAGTTTTCATATAAGAAATTGCAGACTTACTATTAAATCAATATAATTGGGAAGTATTTGGTTTCCTAGCTCTTCCTTTCAAAGATGTTTCCTGAATATTCTCTATTCGGTTCATTCGGAACTTTGCCAAGATGAAATCCTTAGTTGCCGTTGCACTTGGGGCGAGATGACCTTTAAATGGAACACGCTTTTGGGTCACTGCTAAGTATTTAATGCCGTCCCCCGGGACACTATTCCTACGAGCCATATGTTCTTACGAAGGGTCCAAGAGGCATATTTTGGGCAAGAAAGGGGTCATTCAAAGTGGCTATATACAAACTTTATGTGCTTTTGGACAGGTTCCTTTTTCAATAAGAACATTTTTAATATACAGGTTCTGTGACTTCATGTATTTCACGACTTTTGGATTCGTCTCTCTATATATTTTGGCAACACTCTGCTTCAATGTGGAACTCATCACACAGCTTGTATGGTTACTTTTAACTCAACTTAAAGGGGAGCTCTTGTGGTTTACATTCGTACAGTATTCGGACACATGACATTTTATTTAACTTGTTGCTATAAAATGTTTCTATGTAGCCTTCATCAGCATTCTTTCTGGAAATATCGGGTTTAATTTTAAAATATTTGTATGAATAAAAGTAGTCCTAGCCGTGTAAAAGAAGCATTATGATCAGACAAGGCAAGGGGGAAAAAAATGCACAAAAGTGGGTAAAAATTACTAAATAAAAATACTTGATAGAATTTTTTGCCCTGGATTCTCGCTTTCCACGGGGGGGGGCGCTTGGGGGTGTACATGCGGCAGGACTTTAGGCAGAAATAGATTAACGGGTAAAGGGCATAAAAGGATGTAGAGTTGAGGTCTCCTCTTCCAACAATTGACCCAAAAGGGACTTTTGTTTTAGGTGGTAATGCTAAGTGCATGGCTAGGGGGGCTCTGTGACCCCTTGGTATCTATTTATGTACACAATTTATTTAACCCCTTAAGGACAATGGGTTGTCCTTAAACCCATTTAAAACAATGCATTGTGAGCCCGTACTGTGACATGCTCACCCCCAGCAAACATTCTGAGCTCCTACAAAAAGAGGCATCAGGGTATAATACCCAATATACCTTTGTTAAAAAAGGGCTACTTGGGATGCATGGGTGGTACTAAATCCCACTATGCCCATCCAAGTCACAGCAGCGGATGAAAGGCTGGGGCAATGGAGATGATCAAAAGAAAAATCAAAACCCCCCATTTTCCCGAAAAGTGCAGGGGAGCATCGAGATTACAAAAGGGGTCTGGTGAGCGATGCTAGCTCCATGCTTAGGCTGATGGGAGTCTGGGTTTTCAGTTTTTAAAGCCCCCCCCCCAAAAAAAATCACGATTCAAATTTTTCCATGGTGACAACAAAACGAATATGTGATTAACACATAATGACCGTGTGCCCCCCCCCAAGAAACTTCCCAACAAAGATGTAACGCGCTGTGTTTTGTTCTAGGCCTTGGGGTGGGAAATATTTAAAGAGTTCAGCCGAACAGTAGGAAAAGTCTTTACAGAAAAATAAAAAAAATCTTTTGTAGAGGCAAAAGTCTTAACTGGAAACAAGACACGACATAAATCAACGGGTTGCGCAGCTTTATTTTATAGCGGCTGTAAAGCCGATGCCAGCCACCTAAACCCTATAAATAAGTCTTTGAAGGTTCCTCGACAAAGGAAGGTCTGAAAACGTGAAAGCGATCGGAAAATCTTTGAGTGAAACCTTTTTTCCATGAAGTAAACCGATTTAGTTATTTATTTTTCGAGCTCATTAACCAATCGCACAACGCGAACCCATCACGCGGACTTCTAGAGGACCTAAACGTAAAGAAGAATTTCAAAGAAGAAGGGATTTTTTTACATATCAGATATCAGATTCTATTATCCATGAAGGACACGGAGAAAGATCTTGGTAGGTCTATAAAGCCATGTGGCTTTCACTCAAGCCAACTCGAAAATATTCACCGTTTCAAAGCACATCGTCGAAATGATCTGCGCCGGTTCGCCCCGGGGCGGTCAGCGAATAGGTCTTCTTTTCAACCGGTCAGAGAGCCGCGCATTAACGTTATAATCGGGAAAAAGTGTGCTCTGTGGTAAAGGTGCTCGCTTTTTAGAGATGTGGACCATGAGACGGACGTGGTCCACCGAAACAAACCGTCTGGGAGACTTTATGGTGGGACTATAAACCTGTATGAACTCAAATAGAACCCCAGAAGGGCTGAATTAAATTACCTCTGGTCAACATGGCTACACAGCTCACGCGGCATAAAAGGGACATTCTCAAAAAACATAGCAAACCAGGTGCCTGGGCATCGGTCTGACGACCGTCTTGATAATTCAGAAGAAGCAGGACAGATACCTTTCCAACAATAAATCATTGAGATGTGCCGGAGAGGTCAATGTGGTTGGAGGTCTTCTGCTCTCTCGCCACTAGACCACCAGAAATAATCTCCCTTCTTCTGTTCGAGGAACAGTAAGATTCATTTTTTTGCAATGCTGTTTGGGTAATAAAGTTCTTATTCCCTAAGTCTAAACTACCAAAGTTATAGATACTTTTCCTTATTAAAATTCTTTCAATCAAAAAGTGTTGAAAGGCAATCTTTTCCCATTTCCAACACAGATAACATGCCGGTAGAAAAAAAATATTATTTTCGTATAAATTCCACCTTTATATAGTTAGGCAGCATACATTAAAAATATACATTATGCTGTTTATCCACGCTTAAGTATTTAATTCATTCTTATTTGCCTTTTTTTCAGTAGAGCCGAGAGTTTTATGATGCTGCCAAGCAAGAAAAGCAATGATAATTCAGAAAACGCGCTATTTGCAGACAATTTTTTCCGTCGTGAATGCGTGTACTCTGTTTGACTCCGCGCTGGAATCCTGAAAGCGGTTTTCTCCTGCCACAGAGCTGCTTTTGTGACTTGAGATGTAATTTATGTTAAAAAAAAATAAATCTTGTTGTGACATTGCGCCTTGTGGGCACTTTATAAATAAAAAGAAAGCCTAGCAATGAATTTTCTTTAAAAAAAAAAACCCCAAAAAAAACAACAAATAAAAAAACCAACAAAATAAAATTAAAAAAATGTCCATGGTCTAACAAACAACGAAAAGAGAGCCAGCAGAAAGTAATTTGGAAGAGCAATAGAATTAGATTCCAAACCACACATAGCTAAAGAATGAACAAATACCCAAGAGGATTACGGAGAACTCTTGCCAAAAGAAGTTGAAACACTTTGTTGTCCTCTAGCCTTACAGGCTTCTGCACCCACTGGCTTCTCCCCTCCTCTGTAATGTATGTGTGGCTTATAACCTGATCATCCTTTAGCCTCTTGTGTGCCTTTGGTGTCACTAACCCGCTTTCTTGGTTCCTGGGGTCTAGCTCCTTCCAGCCCCAGCTGATTCTACCTACTCGTTGGGTGGTCAACCTAGTTGGACCAGCGAGCTCCACCTGCCCCGGCTTGGCCTGGTTAGAGAACGATAGAGAACGATGGCAGAACGCGATCTGGAGGCTCAAGGATGATGGGAAAATGCAGCTTGACCAAAACAATCACCATCACGGGGATCATAAACACTTGTGCTTTTGTTGCAAAAAGGAGGAAACTTTTGAACAGTGTATGTTAGGGAGGAAAGAAAGTCTGAAGAAAGTGTATTTTTGTTGTACAGATACCGAAGCAGTTCCTACCGACCTGTGACCGCTGAGGGTAGCCGTATCTCTCACAGCCTGGGCGGTTTCTGATGCAAAATCCAAAGCTCCAGCGACCGGCTTCGTCACGGTCCCAACCAACCCTTTTCCGAGGCCTGAAATGAAGCCACTGACCCCACCTTCGTTTTTGACACCCTCTACGGTTGATGTTATCACGCTAGTCAGACCACCGATGATTCCTGTTTAAAAAAATAAATAAATAATGGGTTGAAACTACAAAAAAAAAAAAAAAATAACCCAACAAAATACCAAATCCAATTATTTTAGCACATATTTACCATGAGCAAGGCCATGGATTCCTGCAACGAGGTGCTCCCCGCTGGTGGCCGCATGGTATCGGATATATTCCCGTTCGGTCTGGTGCCGGTTGTCCATAGTCTTTCCTAGTCCATCAGAAAGTGTCCCGGCAAACTATAAAATGCAAATGGAGAGATAAATGTGTATAATTTTAGGAAAACCTGAACTTTTTATGTCCTTTTCATACAATCGAGGTTCATCCTTCAATAAACTTTAAGAAAGCAGCCATTCACGGTCTGAGCCGTTTCTGGGTATGTCTCATTGTTGGACTACAACTCCGATGAATCTCAGCAACCAGAGGACTTTGGCTGGGGTAGTTAAAAAAAATATAAAAAAAGAAAAAAAGCAGCAGAAGGACATGCTGAACTCTGTACTAAATACAGAATTCACTTTATGACCTTCGTTTAACCTTGGTGAAAACTCACAGGAATGCTATTAAGACACGAGGTTATCATACTGTACACATATTTGGAAAGCTAGAAAGGAAACAGTCGGTTCCCATAAGTTACAGGTTTGCTGTGAAATGCAAAACATCAGACAATGAAGTTTTTTTTTTTTTTTAAATATATTTTTTCCACATGTTTGGATCCAGTGCCTTCACTCTGTAGACATTAAACAGCACAGGGGGGCCATTTAAGACCATGAAGCCCACCAACCCATTAATATTAATGCATGAGGCTTTTTATAGATAAACCCCCCCAACCCCCACCTTGGCGATTAGTGGTAGAGAACATCTGTCTCAGGGGAAGAAGGGTTTCAATGTGGTTCCTCTTATACGGATCTCTTTAGATGGGTTCCGAGCTGTCTTCTAAGTTCTAGGTCCTGCAAAGCCCTGTAACAGGGTTTTTTCCTGCTCGTAAATTGTATATAATTGAATATTATCTACACTGATTGTGAAAATACGAGCTTAGAGTTGGAAACAAGTACAATATTTAGTATTTTTTGCCCAAATAAACCTTTTGCTCCCTTTTAACCCTTTAATAACCCACTAAAAGGATTTTGTGTTGCGACTCACCAGTTATGGTAACCTAAAGGTCCTAACAACGTTCCACTCGGAAACTCTAACCAGACAGGGATAAAAAAAAAAAACCCTGTCCTGAGCTCGGTCACCTGTACCAAAGCAGGGAATTCAACTATGACACTAGTATGACAATTAGTAACCTGAAGGATGACATATTGGGGAAACAAATACACTTATGTTATTTACAGAAATCCAAAAGCGTCATTAAATAAAAGTGATTTAAGTGTACGGATTCGCTAAATGTAGAATTCGGCCAAAAAAAGGTTAATGTGATACGGAATCGAGACAATGTCAGGCTGACTCAAAGTACACCTTAGGAAAAGGAGCGCAGGGTATAAATACTTATCAACTTCAAATAACCTCCGCGTGACCCTCGCTTAATTCTTCTCAAGGTGCAAGCAAACAATTAGCCTATAATATGATCTTTTTTTAATCAAAGTAAAAGGATTAAGGGGGCAAAATGATCTCTTTCACTAACAAAGTGTGTACACAGGTGTGATTAGTAAAGGTTGCGTTAGGCAGGCACCCGGTGGGATACCGCAGGATTCCTTCCACGATCTTTCACCACTTTTCCTCCTTTAGCATCTTGAGGATATGCTGAACATCTGCCGGCTTAGACCAAATCCCATTTAATGGCCAGATAAGAACTGCGTTTTCTTTGTAAACGCCAGTTTGAAAAATCCATATTGCTCGGGTTAAAAGTTCACCTTCCCGAAAGAGATCTCACGAGCTCAACGGGGAAAAGCAAACGGGTTCTGAAAAGAAACGCGCCGCTTTCGGGTCCGGGGCGAAACGGGAGCTTTAGACCCGCAATGTGACGATTAGATGCGACCCGCGGCTCGATGTTAAAAGTGATGTAAAAAACACACAATTATTTTTCATTTGTATGACGATGGGCCAACGGGTAAAGGTTTTACAGCATTAAACAAAACCTAATAAACCACAAACGGTTATAATTCACAGGGAAGACCAACGAGCTGGGTTGATGGAAGTGAAAGCTCTTGGGGACCAAATCTTGGCCAGCTTTTGCATTTCATGTGACCTGGAAGCCTCTTGGGAGATCAGAACACGGCATCGATTGCATCACATGCGATCATAACCCTTTTATAGACCATCGCGAGGATTCTACATAGCGACTTGACTTGACCCTCGACTTGTCACTGTTTAAAGATACACTTGACTGGGTCACCTGAATTCAAGCAGGGATATCAATCATAATACGCTGGAAGCAAAGTATGATCACAGCAGTGTGGAATAGGAAGGAGTGTTCTCCAGACTGTGAGAATCTGCCCCTTTATTCGGAGACTGGGTCAAAAGCTAAGAGTTCCCAGGTATGCATCAACAGACAACGCGTCGGCCATCCACCGGGGCTAGTACTGGCCCTTAATGTCCGAAGTCCGACCAGAAAAGTGACACACAACTATAGCGAACGCATGAAGGTTCAAACCACCCGGAAATCTACAGAGCGGGTCTGATTTTGGGTACCTTCGCACAATTCACACCAGAAACCAAGAAAACGAAGGAGCGACCAAGAAGGAACAGTAATAACGTATGCTACAGAAAATAAACAATCAATGTTATGAAGAGGGGCTAGCAGGGCCAGAATTACACTTGGTGGGAGAGGGAAACGATTAAGTGGGGATCTGTTCATAAAGGATATACAGGAGGGGGTGACCAAGCCCCTTCTCCCCTCTCCCAAATGTTATTCTTGTTTATTTCCTTGTTAAGCTCCGTCGTAAAACTCACTTATCTGTAATATTTGTTAGGATCCCTCCTTAAATAACAGACGTGCCCTCGTACTGGCATGGGCCCTGCCGAGGCCGGATTAGGCTGATTACGCCAGCAATCAAAACTTAACACACACACACATATATATATTTGGATGTCAAAATACTCAGCATAACAATCATTCCACTCGAAAAACAAATCGTTCCCAGGAACACAGAGAAGAAAAACAATAAGTGATACCCAAGGAAAATCACGAGGAATTCGTCAGCGTTTTGCCAGAGAGCAAATTAATGGCAGCGATTCTATAAATGCCATTCCTTATCTGCCAACCGCCCTGCATTTGGCACCCCTAAATGTTTCAAGCGGGCAAGGGGGGGGTTCGCTCTTGTTTTTGGGGTGGGCTTTTAACTTGCTCTCCACGCTAGTTCCGTATTAAACCTCCCATGAACTTGGGATTTGAAGCTGTCAGCCGATATTATATTCGCTAAATTATTGGAAAAACAATTAGACCATGTGAAAAGGCGAATGGCGCCGATCGGTTGGCAGCGAATCAGTTGGTGGCGAATGGCGTTTAATGGGATGGCGGGGAATAGCCCTGATGGGTTGGCGGCGAATGGCCCTGAAGGGTTGGTGGCAAATGGCGTTGAATGGGATGGTGGGGAATGGCGTTGAATGGGATGCTGGGGAATGGCGTTGAATGGGATGGTGGGGAATGACGTTGACTGGGATGGTGGGGAATGACGTTGAATGGGATGGTGGCGAATGGCGTTGAATGGGATGGTGGGGAATGGTGTTGAATGGGATGGTGGGGAATGGTGTTGAATGGGATGGTGGGGAATGGCGTTGAATGGGTTGGGGGCGAATGGCACGGATGGGTTGGTGGCTCGCTGGTGTTTTTCGAGTTTGATGTATATTTGACACAGCGCTTGTAGAAATATTTTTTAGCGCTGTACCTATAGATTTCTAGGACAAAAAGGATGGTGTTTTGAGACTAAGTGATTTTATCGCATGGAATTGAAGGGAATTCCACAAATTATCTCCCGTACCATCATTAAATAAGGTATCTAATGCTACCTGACAGCGACATTCTCACTTGGTAGTCGGATAAGCCCCCGGACTGGCAGCCGACAGCCGATCCTCAGAGTAGCCTGCCGTCCCAGGGGAAAGCTCGGCTGTTTCTATCTGTGCAGATGCCTGATGATTTTTGGTAGCTCCCCCCCCCCACCGTGGACCTCCTGTGAAGCGATCCCAGCAGGTGCCGGTTGGCAGCCGTTTTGTGTTACAGGGCTGAGTGTGTGATCCCTGCAGGGGCCGCCGACCGCTTCACATACACACAAGGCAGTCAAAAGTCCAGAGCCTGAACTTGGAATGACCCCAGCTGTAGAGTCACGGTGGGTTCATTCAGAGGGCAACCGTGCTTTATTAAAACACAACTAATACTCTTAACAGATAACTTCGAGAAGAGGGGAGGGAAGAAAAATTAACCCTCCACAAGCCAAAACACATCAAAACTTGTATCTTCAACAATTTGATTATTGTATGCTTTAACCCTCTCCATACTAAAGAGTTTCTAGCAGTTTTGTTGTCCGTAAGGTCTAAGGATCTACATCATTTAGGTGGGTGAAGGCATCAGATGTCGGGTTATGATGTCACACCAAGCGCCCCGCGTTTTATTCATTGCCTGAGTGCGTAATATACATAGAAAAAAATATTTCCCCCACTAACTTATCACACTTATAACATTATGTCGCTATATAAAAATTGTCTCGCTGCTTGGTGATTGGGACAACGGGATTATACACACCCGGGTCATTAGCACCTGCTAATTGATTACTCATTAAGAGAGGGAGGTCTGAGTGTGATTAATGGCAACCCCTTGAAGTTTAAGGCTTATTTGTCCTACTCGGCCACAAGAGACTTTAACATATTTCCTGCAATTAACCCCTCGTCATTTCGAGGGGCAGTCAAAGAGGCCAACGGAGAGGGAATCAAAATATATTTTTAAGGTATCTTCATGTTTATATGGTGCACGTCTATTAACCCCTATTAGGCCTGGATACCGACGAGACCTACTTATAGACTTTTTGGGCAATGGAGGGAAGCGGCTGGGCAGCGGCACTGCCAACTCCCACCTACATAAGACCTACTTGGCCACCTTTAAAGCCCAGACCAACACTCGGTGGGCATGGTGTTTAGTTCTTGTGCACACACAGCCTAGGACAGGTTTTATTTATTTTTTGGAAATATTATTAGAGTGTGGGGTGGGTGCCGAGCCAAACCTGAGCAGAGCAAGGACCCAAATGCAGAAGAGGAGGCCTTTTTCAGCCAACTCACACTTCTCACCACTTAGTGAGCCAGGCCCACCTAGACGCCAGGCTCGGACCCGCAATGCTTTATTACACTTTATTCCGCATTATTTTAAAGCGATGTCTAGTATGATGTCAACCTACATATAGGCTTTTGCTGTTCCTTTAAATAAACAGCCCGTCAAGTGATACCCATGGAGAAAGTAAAGAATGGACCATGAAGCGGGGTTTAGCTCGTAATAAGCCACGTTCACAATCGTAGAATTGTTTCCATAAAATACACCTTGTGTTGGGCGCAAAGTGAAATCTTATACGTCCCTTTGAACCCAGGCAAGTGATACAGCGCCTGCAACTGGTCTAATCCCACATTTCTGAACAGATGTTGATTTGCTCTGCGTGAAGCACATGAAAAGCTCGCTTATCTTCTAATCGTCTTAGTCACACTTAACGGTCTCCGGTTTTTCTGTCCCGGACCTGATCTTTGATGCAAGGAAAACCCACAAACCGTGTGAATGAGAAACGATGCAGAGAACGGGTCCCTTTTCTTTCCTTCTTATATTTAAACCATGGCTTGAACTTACAAACCAGATATTTAGAAGAGGTCCCATAAAGGTAAGACTGGCTAAAGGCGACGAAGTGCCTTGGGGATGAACAAGAAGATTCTGCTAACAGATGGATGGACATTTTAATGATCTAAAGATTAATACTTGGATGCTTTTCTAGATATAGACTTGCGTACAGGGCTATCAGGTGTGAATGTAGATAAGGGAATGTTGATCCAGGGCAAGTCCAACTGTCTTGTAGTCAAGAAGGGCCCCCCCTACTGTCTCATTGGGTTGTTTTTGCCTTCTTCTGGATCAACCAATGTGGGTTTGTGGAATGGTTGAACTTTATGGGCTAATTCAATGTAATTAACTATGTAGCTATTTTATATCATGTTAGACAGCGTGGGCTTAAACCCATGACAGGGGTGGAACATGAGATAAACGCAGAACCTAATAAAGTGCCCCCCCCCCGGTCCTTGGCATCTCTCTTGCATGCATCCAGGGGGCTTTGACATTTGTTATTAATGTACCGGTAATTATTAATTACCCATCAGACAGTAGATGAAAGCCACAAGTGTCTGTGTAAACATTCAAAATGACAGCTTCCTGGCACTGCCATGATGTCATCAATGATGTCATCAAAAGCAAAGGTATAGTAGCTTACCCTTTAAGGAAGGGTTTTTTTGCAAAAATATATATTTTTCCCCATTCCTAATTCCTCTATTTCAGTTTTAAATAAAAAAATCTACAAAATCCTAGGCATCTTTGGTAAGTATTATTATATTATATACCATTATATAATCATATTTAATACATTTTAATATCATCTGAATTTTGTGGTATGTTCACATTTAAATTTATGTTTGGGATTATAAAGCGTTTGGGGTATAATAAGATAATCCAGTGCTTTTTAGAAACTAATACTTTAAGAAGCTATGTGACGGGATAGATAAATAAGTAAAAATAATAATTATTATAAAAAACAGAATAAAAAAGAGCCTGAATTTAAAATTATCCTACATTAAAAAAAAAATCCAAAGGCAGAGAGAGACGTACTCTGGAGATCCAGAACTGTGAGTCACTGCAATTCACATCGCTATTTAGATATTGATTAAGATCCAAGAGCAGAAGAAAATGGAATGAAAAGTTGCAGACTGGGAGACAGCGCAGCTAAATCTGAGCGGAGTGAACTTTATTTCACCTGACGTTTTGTGCCAGTTTAAATACGCTGAACCTCTTCACTTGAAAGAAGGCATTTACCCACTGCGAGTTCTAGGATACATGGAAAAGCCATTACAGGCATAAACAACAGAACTATAAAACACAAAGTCATAAAGTGGCCAAACCAGATA